>NC_072835.1:3315000-3480000 GCF_027744805.1 Dunckerocampus dactyliophorus | reverse complement strand
CATATTTTTCCAGTGCCAGTTTCCTGCAGTGCCACTTTGAAGCGGAAAAGCAACCAGTAAAAAAATGGCGGTTTACCATTTTTAACTGAAACAGTTCGACGACGGTGACGTTTTGCTGATTTTTTTGGCACCACTGTTTTGAAGCGGAAAAGCGACCTGTAAAAAAACAACAACAAAGGACGGACTTGTTAATTTTTGTTGTTGTGCTTGTACGTGTTTTTCCCTCAAATAAAGATCCGTTTATCAGTTTTAACCAAAAAAGGCGTACGTACGTCGTTTTATCTCTATTTTTACACCACTACCACATTTCGGTGCCAGTTTCCGGCTGCACCGCTTTGAAGGGGAAAAGCAACCAGTAAAAAAAGGGCCGTTGACTGTTTTTAATTGAAACAGTTCAGCGATAATGACATTTTGCCGCCAGTTTCTTGCATTTTTTGACTGCGCTGCTTTGAAACGAGTCGAGAAAAAAACCAACAAAGGACAGACTTCTTAAGCGTTTTTGTGCTTGTACGTGTTTTTCCCTCAAAGAAAAATCCGCTTATCGCTTCTAACTGAAAAGCGTTTTTTTAAATTATTTTTACAAACCGCCAAAAAGGGCCGTTTACGTTTTTGACTGAAAACCAAAAAAAAAGAAAAAAAAGGAAAAAAACTGTTAAACGACAACGACATGTTGCCGCCAATTTCCCGCATTTTTGTGCAGTACTGTTTTGAAGCAGAAGAGCAACCCGTAAAAAAAACGGTTCATTTGCCATTTTTAACTAAAAACCGAGTTTGTTAAAAGAACAAAAGGCAGACTTGTTTCGTGTTTTTGTTTGCAAGTTTTTTCCTCAACTAACGTTCCGTTATCGCTTTTAACCAAAGAACAATTTTAAAGAAACTGCGTTTTTTTTTACTCTACAACGACATTTCGGTGCCAGTTTCCCCCATTGCTACTTTGAAACGGAAAGGCAGCCCGTTAAAAAGGGCTGTTTACAGTTTTTAACTAAAAACCGAGTTTGTAAAAAAACGAAGGACGGACTTGTTAAGTGTTGTTTTTGTGTTTGTACGTGTTTTTCCTCAAATGAAGGCCCGTTTGTCACCTCTGACGGAAAATCGATCTTTTAAAAAATGGCGTTGTTTGGTCTGTAATTTTTACACAATGACATTTTGGTGCTTTGGTGCTTGCGGAAAAGCGACTTTACAGTAAAGAAAAGGTCTGTTTATCATTTTTTACTGAGAATGGAAAATAACAAAGACAAATATTTACACGACAACGAAATTTTACTGCCAGTTTCCTGCATTTTCTGGCAGTGCTGCTTTGAAGCGGAAAAACGACGCGGAAAAAAGGTTTGTTTACCATTTTTAACTAAAAAACTGAGTTTGTAAAAAAACGGACAAAAAGACAAACTTGTTAAGTGTTGGTTTCGTGTTTTTTCCTCCGTTTATCGCCTTTAATCAAAACTCGATTTTAAAAAAAGATGTTTCGTCTGTACTTTTTACACATTTTGGTGCCATTTTCCCACAGTACCTGACACTTGTAAAAAAAAAAGGGCTGTTTACTGTTTTTAACTGAAAACGGAAACAACGTAAGGAAGAAATAAAACAGTGACACGACAACGACATTCTGCCGCCTGTTTGTCGCGTGAAAAAGGGACGTTTGCCGTTTTTAAGGCTGGAGAAAAACAAAATCCAGCAAAAAAAAAAGAAAACAGTTTGTTTACATGATATTTTGACATTTTGGAGCCACATAAAAAGCGTTTTGACGACGGTATTCAGAAAACAGTTTCCGATGAGAAAGTGACATCGCCGCCTGCTGGCCTGGCGCGCATGCGGTTGCCTTTTTGGTCGTCTTTGCAACGTATTTGCGTGGAATCTCTCTCGCGGCGACGTGGAAGCTAAACGTTGCAAAAGGCACGTCAACAAAGCAGCGAGCAGGATAACGCCGAGCTCAGCGTGTTTGCCGCGTACGTACGTGAGCGGCATACGTGCGCGCCGCGCACACAAAGACAAGAAAGGAGCTTCATTCATCAGCCGCTCCTGTTTGTCGCCTCCTCCTCCTCCTCCTCCTCCTTCTCCTCCTCCTCCTCCAGAAGCAGCAACTTTTGCAGCCTCTTCTGGCAGAGGACATGAAATCCCCAAAAGACATCCTTCTGCATGAATATTTTATTCATGAGGAAAAATCTTGACACATTTTAACAATATTAATTAATATTTTATTTACTTTATTAATTTTATTTAATTGACACATTTTAATTGTATTAATTAATATAAATGTTAGTATTACCGTATATTTTCTTTCTATTATTACCATTTATTAAATATTTCTGATGTACATCTTCCTTGATGATGGAAATGAAAATGAAAGTACTCACAGTCACATCGGCAGTCCTTCCAGAAGAGAGATAATACAAATTGGAGAACTAGAAAGCGTCCTGCGGAAATTTGAAAAGGGTCTGCTTGCTACCTGTCGCTAACCTCTGGCCGCGTGTTGGACACGGACATGCTGGCTTTTGGCCTTTTAACTTTGAAACTTTGAAACTCGTTCAACCTGGGCAGTGTGCCAATGAAATGGAAATGCTAACAATGTTAATAGCTCGCGTGCCGACAGCTAGCATGCTGGCAACCTGCGTGGATGCACTGTGACAACATGCATCTTTTGCTAAAGTGCTAACTCCCAATGTGATATTCAAAATGCTAAAGCAAGATTGCACTGCAAAATGCTAAAGTGCTAACACTGCATGCTATCATAGTCATCATTATTGTACAGTATGTATTTTTCAATTCATGCATTTGCTGCATTGCTGCAGGCAAGCCCATCATGATTCACTCAATGTTATCACTGTCGATTAGCAGCCTTTCCTTGCCAAATAGTGAGCCAACACTCAGAATTATTGTCTTAGGTGATGTTGTGTGAGTGCGTGCGTGTGTGCGTGCGTGCGTTTAGGTGGAAGGTGCTGGAAAGTTGTCCAAGATCTCACTTCCTGTCAGACTGCGTGGGAACTTGCACACAATAAGCTGTCACTCTCTCTCCTGCCGTCCACAGTGCGTGTGTGTGTGTGTGTGTGTGTGTGTGTGTGTGTGTGTGCGTGCGTGTGCTTGTTTGCTGTCGCGGGCAGCGCCAGGTGATACGGGGGCCGCTACACGGAAGGTCACCGCCGTGATGTCACTTCCCCTTCCTCTCCGGATATTCCCAGCATTCTACCCGACACAAGCCGGCAACTCTGGGAACGACGAGCAGGAAGCGTGGCTCCTTCAGAGAAGGAGAGAAGAAGAAAAACGTGTATGCAAAAAATGCACTTGTTGCGTGTTTCGCTAAACTTTGAACGCTGGTAAGCACGTGACTGACTTCAATGCACGCACAGCTCACATAAAAGTCGAAGAGCTGACACTAAAAATGTATCCGTCTTTCATCGAGAGCATGGAACGGATCGTTAAGCAGAGCACTACCGCCCCCTGGTGGCCATGCACATTAACGCTTCACTGCTGCATTCGTCGTGTTTTATATCAAACTTTTCACTCATTCTCTCTTTTTAAATACTTAACATTTTATGAAATAATACATAAACTAGTAAAAGTTTGCTGTATTTTGTGTTATTTCATTGGAATGTGTTTGTGTAACTACAATATGCATATATTTGATTCTTTGTGCTTTTTAATACTTAAATTGTTAAATATTATTTCAAAAAGTTGTATTTTTACAATTTGAAATTTGATTATGTTTTTTAAAATGAAAAGTTCATTTTACGAATGAAATTGTTTCACCGAGATGTCTTGTGTCAATCTATGCATTTCTTTTCCTATTTCTAGGATTTTTAAAAATCAATATAAAAAATAATATAATAAATAAATAAATAATAAAATAAATAAATAAAAAATAAAAAAAAAAAAAAAAAGGCAACTATTCTGGACTTTTACAATTTAAAATCATTTTTACATTTTCTATTTTGATGCTTCATTTTTTTCTTGAGTTAGATACGTTTCTGATGTATTTGTTGTTGTTTCATTGTGCTGTGCGTGCGTGTGCGTGTGCAACTATAATAGTGTACATATTTTATTCATTGTGTTTTTTAATACTTGAAATTAAAATGTTCCATATTTTTTCAAAACCACGTGTATATCAGCACTAGCGATGTACGGTGCACTTGGGGTTTGCTCATCAGAGCTAGCTGATGTGCTTGCTGACATATTTAACCTGTCGCTTGCACAAGCATCTGTACCGACCTGCTTTAAGTCCACCACCATAGTGCCCGTACCCAAGAAGAGCAACGTGACCTGCTTGAATGACTATCGCCCTATAGCACTCACTCCTATTGTTATGAAGTGCTTTGAAAGATTAGTCATGACCCACATCAAAAAGAGCATCCCGGCGGCAACCGTGGACCCTCTACAGTTTGCATACCGCCAGAACCGGTCCACGGATGATGCAGTCAACACTGCCATCCACACAGCCCTTTCTCACCTACAGGGCCAGGACACATACGTCAGAATGCTATTTATAGACTATAGCTCTGCTTTTAATACAGTCAGCCCCCACAAACTCACAAATAAGCTCCTCACACTTGGCCTGTCTCCCTCCCTCTGTAACTGGGTGTTTAACTTTCTCACAGGCAGACCCCAGTCAGTCAGAGTCCACAATCGCACATCCAGCTCAAGAATTGTGAGCACTGGGACCCCCCAGGGGTGTGTGCTGAGTCCGTTCCTCTACACGCTCTTCACCTACGATTGCGTGGCCTCCCAGAACAACACCAGCATCATTAAATTTGCGGATGACACTACAGTCATCGGACTGATCACTGGTGGTGTTGAAACATCATACAGAAGAGAGGTGGCGGACCTCATAGCTTGGTGTCGTGATAACAATCTCCTTCTCAATACAGATAAGACTAAAGAGATGATCATCGACCCAAGAACAAGGGAAAAGGAGCCGCATAGACCCCTGTTTATTGATGAGACTGAGGTGGAGAGGGTGAAAACCTTCAAGTTCCTTGGCACACACATCAGCGAGGACCTCACCTGGTCTCACAACACCCAACAAATTCTGAAGAAGTCCCAAAGGAGACTGTACTTCCTGAGAAGACTGAGGAAATTTGGCATGTCCACCACAATCCTGAGTTGCTTCTACAGATGCACTATCGAAAGTGTCCTTACCGCCTCCATCACTGTTTGGTACGGTAACTGTACAACACGTGATAGGAAGGCACTCCAGCGGGTGATCAAGACCTCACAGAACATTGTTGGGGCAGCCCTCCCCACACTGCAAGACATTTATAAATCTAGAGTCCTACGAAGAACACACAACCTCATCAAGGACAGCACACATCCACAACACTCACTATTCACACTCCTACCGTCAGGCAGACGCTACAGGAGTTTGAAGTCCAGGACCACAAGGCTGGCAAACAGTTTTTACCCACAGGCCATCAGGCTCCTCAACGAAGCACTCGCACACGCCGCACGCAACACACGCACACACTCATAGCACTTTATTTATTTATTTATTTGTATTATTTACTTGTATTAATGTCTCGTCTGTTGTTGTTGCTTAATTTATTGGTATTTATTGGTATTTATTTATGTATATGTGTTTATGTTTCTTATGTTCTTATTCTTTCTTGTGTTTTCTTTCTTTTCTTGGGAGAATGAACAGAATAAGAATTTCATTGCATAGCAGAACCACCTGTTCTACTGTGCATATGACAATAAAACTCTTGAATCTTGATATTGGATTTTTTGATGATATCCGATATTGTCCTACTCTCCGATTCCGATATCAACCGATACCAATATGTGTGACATAGACAGATACTTTTTCTTTTTTTCTTTTTACCGGCGCCGCCATGGTGGCTGCTTGAAAAAAGTATGAACTTATGATGTATTATTATTATTATTTATGATGTATTATTATTATGATTTATGATGTATTATTATTATTTATGTTGTATTATTATTATTATTTATGATGTATTACTATTATTATTGTTTATGATGTATTATTGAAATTGAAGTGATCTGTTACCTATTTATTTATTCCTATTGTGTTTTCTTATTTTTCTTTTGCTTTGTTTGTTTTATTTTTAAGTGATTACGTTTGTCAGGACGCTTTTGCAGAAAAAACGTAAATTTAAGAAAATAAAGACGGAATATTACAAGAATAAAGTCGTAATATTATAAGAATAAAGTTGTAATATTAGTAGAATAAAGTCGTAAATTAACGAAAATGAAGTCGTAATATTAGTAGAATAAAGTCATAATATGATAATAATAAAGTGGTAATATTAGTACAATAAAGTCGTAAATTTATGAGAATGAAGTCATAATATTACAAGAACAAAGTCGGAAAATTTGTAGAATAAAGTTTTACATTTACGAGAATAAAGTCGTAATATTACAAGAATGAAGTCGGAATATTTGTAGAATAAAGTCGTGATATTACAAGAATAAAGTGTTAATATTAGTAGAATAAAGTCTTACATTTACGGGAATAAAGTCGTGATATTACAAGAATAAAGTGGTAATATTAGTAGAATAAAGTCTTACATTTACAAGAATAAAGTCGTGATATTACAAGAATAAAGTGGTAATATTTGTAGAATAAAGTTTTACATTTACAAGAATAAAGTTGTGATATTACAAGAATAAAGTGGTAATATTAGTAGAATAAAGTCTTACATTTACAAGAATAAAGTTGTGATATTACAAGAATAAAGTGGTAATATTAGTAGAATAAAGTCTTACATTTACAAGAATAAAGTTGTGATATTACAAGAATAAAGTGGTAATATTAGTAGAATAAAGTCTTACATTTACAAGAATAAAGTTGTGATATTACAAGAATAAAGTGGTAATATTAGTAGAATAAAGTCTTACATTTACAAGAATAAAGTCCTGATATTACAAGAATAAAGTGGTAATATTTGTAGAATAAAGTTTTACATTTACAAGAATAAAGTCCTGATATTACAAGAATAAAGTGGTAATATTTGTAGAATAAAGTTTTACATTTACAAGAATAAAGTCCTGATATTACAAGAATAAAGTGGTAATATTAGTAGAATAAAGTCTTACATTTACAAGAATAAAGTTGTGATATTACAAGAATAAAGTGGTAATATTAGTAGAATAAAGTCTTACATTTACAAGAATAAAGTTGTGATATTACAAGAATAAAGTGGTAATATTAGTAGAATAAAGTCTTACATTTACGGGAATAAAGTCGTGATATTACAAGAATAAAGTGGTAATATTAGTAGAATAAAGTCTTACATTTACAAGAATAAAGTTGTGATATTACAAGAATAAAGTGGTAATATTTGTAGAATAAAGTCTTACATTTACGGGAATAAAGTCGTGATATTACAAGAATAAAGTGGTAATATTAGTAGAATAAAGTTTTACATTTACAAGAATAAAGTCGTGATATTACAAGAATAAAGTGGTAATATTAGTAGAATAAAGTCTTACATTTACAAGAATAAAGTTGTGATATTACAAGAATAAAGTGGTAATATTAGTAGAATAAAGTCTTACATTTACAAGAATAAAGTTGTGATATTACAAGAATAAAGTGGTAATATTAGTAGAATAAAGTTTTACATTTACAAGAATAAAGTTGTGATATTACAAGAATAAAGTGGTAATATTAGTAGAATAAAGTCTTACATTTACGGGAATAAAGTCGTGATATTACAAGAATAAAGTGGTAATATTAGTAGAATAAAGTCTTACATTTACAAGAATAAAGTTGTGATATTACAAGAATAAAGTGGTAATATTTGTAGAATAAAGTCTTACATTTACGGGAATAAAGTCGTGATATTACAAGAATAAAGTGGTAATATTAGTAGAATAAAGTTTTACATTTACAAGAATAAAGTCGTGATATTACAAGAATAAAGTGGTAATATTAGTAGAATAAAGTCTTACATTTACAAGAATAAAGTTGTGATATTACAAGAATAAAGTGGTAATATTAGTAGAATAAAGTCTTACATTTACAAGAATAAAGTTGTGATATTACAAGAATAAAGTGGTAATATTAGTAGAATAAAGTCTTACATTTACAAGAATAAAGTCCTGATATTACAAGAATAAAGTGGTAATATTAGTAGAATAAAGTCTTACATTTACAAGAATAAAGTTGTGATATTACAAGAATAAAGTGGTAATATTAGTAGAATAAAGTCTTACATTTACAAGAATAAAGTCGTGATATTACAAGAATAAAGTGGTAATATTTGTAGAATAAAGTCTTACATTTACAAGAATAAAGTTGTGATATTATAAGAATAAAGTGGTAATATTAGTAGAATAAAGTCTTACATTTATGGCAATAAAGTCGTGATATTACAAGAATAAAGTGGTAATATTTGTAGAATAAAGTTTTACATTTACAAGAATAAAGTCGTGATATTACAAGAATAAAGTGGTAATATTTGTAGAATAAAGTTTTACATTTACAAGAATAAAGTTGTGATATTACAAGAATAAAGTGGTAATATTAGTAGAATAAAGTCTTACATTTACGGCAATAAAGTCGTGATATTACAAGAATAAAGTGGTAATATTAGTAGAATAAAGTCTTACATTTACAAGAATAAAGTTGTGATATTACAAGAATAAAGTGGTAATATTAGTAGAATAAAGTCTTACATTTACAAGAATAAAGTCGTGATATTACAAGAATAAAGTGGTAATATTTGTAGAATAAAGTCTTACATTTACAAGAATAAAGTTGTGATATTACAAGAATAAAGTGGTAATATTAGTAGAATAAAGTCTTACATTTATGGCAATAAAGTCGTGATATTACAAGAATAAAGTGGTAATATTTGTAGAATAAAGTTTTACATTTACAAGAATAAAGTTGTGATATTACAAGAATAAAGTGGTAATATTAGTAGAATAAAGTCTTACATTTACGGCAATAAAGTCGTGATATTACAAGAATAAAGTGGTAATATTAGTAGAATAAAGTCTTACATTTACAAGAATAAAGTCGTGATATTACAAGAATAAAGTGGTAATATTTGTAGAATAAAGTTTTACATTTACAAGAATAAAGTTGTGATATTACAAGAATAAAGTGGTAATATTAGTAGAATAAAGTCTTACATTTACGGCAATAAAGTCGTGATATTACAAGAATAAAGTGGTAATATTAGTAGAATAAAGTCTTACATTTACAAGAATAAAGTTGTGATATTACAAGAATAAAGTGGTAATATTAGTAGAATAAAGTCTTACATTTATGGCAATAAAGTCGTGATATTACAAGAATAAAGTGGTAATATTTGTAGAATAAAGTTTTACATTTACAAGAATAAAGTTGTGATATTACAAGAATAAAGTGGTAATATTAGTAGAATAAAGTCTTACATTTACGGCAATAAAGTCGTGATATTACAAGAATAAAGTGGTAATATTAGTAGAATAAAGTCTTACATTTACAAGAATAAAGTTGTGATATTACAAGAATAAAGTGGTAATATTAGTAGAATAAAGTCTTACATTTACAAGAATAAAGTCGTGATATTACAAGAATAAAGTGGTAATATTAGTAGAATAAAGTTTTACATTTACAAGAATAAAGTTGTGATATTACAAGAATAAAGTGGTAATATTTGTAGAATAAAGTCTTACATTTACAAGAATAAAGTTGTGATATTACAAGAATAAAGTGGTAATATTTGTAGAATAAAGTCTTACATTTACAAGAATAAAGTTGTGATATTACAAGAATAAAGTGGTAATATTAGTAGAATAAGGTTTTACATTTACAAGAATAAAGTTGTGATATTACAAGAATAAAGTGGTAATATTTGTAGAATAAAGTCTTACATTTACAAGAATAAAGTTGTGATATTACAAGAATAAAGTGGTAATATTAGTAGAATAAAGTCTTACATTTATGGCAATAAAGTCGTGATATTACAAGAATAAAGTGGTAATATTTGTAGAATAAAGTTTTACATTTACAAGAATAAAGTTGTGATATTACAAGAATAAAGTGGTAATATTAGTAGAATAAAGTCTTACATTTACGGCAATAAAGTCGTGATATTACAAGAATAAAGTGGTAATATTAGTAGAATAAAGTCTTACATTTACAAGAATAAAGTTGTGATATTACAAGAATAAAGTGGTAATATTAGTAGAATAAAGTCTTACATTTACAAGAATAAAGTCGTGATATTACAAGAATAAAGTGGTAATATTAGTAGAATAAAGTCTTACATTTACAAGAATAAAGTTGTGATATTACAAGAATAAAGTGGTAATATTTGTAGAATAAAGTTTTACATTTACAAGAATAAAGTTGTGATATTACAAGAATAAAGTGGTAATATTTGTAGAATAAAGTCTTACATTTACAAGAATAAAGTTGTGATATTACAAGAATAAAGTGGTAATATTAGTAGAATAAAGTCTTACATTTACAAGAATAAAGTCCTGATATTACAAGAATAAAGTGGTAATATTAGTAGAATAAAGTCTTACATTTACAAGAATAAAGTTGTGATATTACAAGAATAAAGTGGTAATATTAGTAGAATAAAGTCTTACATTTACAAGAATAAAGTTGTGATATTACAAGAATAAAGTGGTAATATTTGTAGAATAAAGTTTTACATTTACAAGAATAAAGTTGTGATATTACAAGAATAAAGTGGTAATATTAGTAGAATAAAGTCTTACATTTACAAGAATAAAGTCGTGATATTACAAGAATAAAGTGGTAATATTAGTAGAATAAAGTCTTACATTTACAAGAATAAAGTTGTGATATTACAATAATAAAGTGGTAATATTAGTAGAATAAAGTCTTACATTTACAAAAATAAAGTCCTGATATTACAAGAATAAAGTGGTAATATTAGTAGAATAAAGTCTTACATTTACAAGAATAAAGTTGTGATATTACAAGAATAAAGTGGTAATATTAGTAGAATAAAGTCTTACATTTACAAGAATAAAGTCGTGATATTACAAGAATAAAGTGGTAATATTAGTAGAATAAAGTCTTACATTTATGGCAATAAAGTCGTGATATTACAAGAATAAAGTGGTAATATTTGTAGAATAAAGTTTTACATTTACAAGAATAAAGTTGTGATATTACAAGAATAAAGTGGTAATATTAGTAGAATAAAGTCTTACATTTATGGCAATAAAGTCGTGATATTACAAGAATAAAGTGGTAATATTAGTAGAATAAAGTCTTACATTTACGGCAATAAAGTCGTGATATTACAAGAATAAAGTGGTAATATTAGTAGAATAAAGTCTTACATTTACAAGAATAAAGTTGTGATATTACAAGAATAAAGTGGTAATATTTGTAGAATAAAGTTTTACATTTACAAGAATAAAGTTGTGATATTACAAGAATAAAGTGGTAATATTAGTAGAATAAAGTCTTACATTTACAAGAATAAAGTCGTGATATTACAAGAATAAAGTGGTAATATTAGTAGAATAAAGTCTTACATTTACAAGAATAAAGTTGTGATATTACAATAATAAAGTGGTAATATTAGTAGAATAAAGTCTTACATTTACAAGAATAAAGTCGTGATATTACAAGAATAAAGTGGTAATATTAGTAGAATAAAGTCTTACATTTACAAGAATAAAGTTGTGATATTACAAGAATAAAGTGGTAATATTAGTAGAATAAAGTCTTACATTTATGGCAATAAAGTCGTGATATTACAAGAATAAAGTGGTAATATTAGTAGAATAAAGTCTTACATTTATGGCAATAAAGTTGTGATATTACAAGAATAAAGTGGTAATATTTGTAGAATAAAGTTTTACATTTACAAGAATAAAGTTGTGATATTACAAGAATAAAGTGGTAATATTAGTAGAATAAAGTCTTACATTTATGGCAATAAAGTCGTGATATTACAAGAATAAAGTGGTAATATTAGTAGAATAAAGTCTTACATTTACGGCAATAAAGTCGTGATATTACAAGAATAAAGTGGTAATATTAGTAGAATAAAGTCTTACATTTACAAGAATAAAGTTGTGATATTACAAGAATAAAGTGGTAATATTAGTAGAATAAAGTCTTACATTTACAAGAATAAAGTCGTGATATTACAAGAATAAAGTGGTAATATTAGTAGAATAAAGTTTTACATTTACAAGAATAAAGTTGTGATATTACAAGAATAAAGTGGTAATATTAGTAGAATAAAGTCTTACATTTACAAGAATAAAGTTGTGATATTACAAGAATAAAGTGGTAATATTAGTAGAATAAAGTCTTACATTTACAAGAATAAAGTTGTGATATTACAAGAATAAAGTGGTAATATTTGTAGAATAAAGTTTTACATTTACAAGAATAAAGTTGTGATATTACAAGAATAAAGTGGTAATATTTGTAGAATAAAGTCTTACATTTACAAGAATAAAGTTGTGATATTACAAGAATAAAGTGTTAATATTAGTAGAATAAAGTCTTACATTTACAAGAATAAAGTCCTGATATTACAAGAATAAAGTGGTAATATTAGTAGAATAAAGTCTTACATTTACAAGAATAAAGTTGTGATATTACAAGAATAAAGTGGTAATATTAGTAGAATAAAGTCTTACATTTACAAGAATAAAGTTGTGATATTACAAGAATAAAGTGGTAATATTAGTAGAATAAAGTCTTACATTTACAAAAATAAAGTCCTGATATTACAAGAATAAAGTGGTAATATTAGTAGAATAAAGTCTTACATTTACAAGAATAAAGTTGTGATATTACAAGAATAAAGTGGTAATATTAGTAGAATAAAGTCTTACATTTACAAGAATAAAGTTGTGATATTACAAGAATAAAGTGGTAATATTAGTAGAATAAAGTCTTACATTTACAAGAATAAAGTTGTGATATTACAAGAATAAAGTGGTAATATTAGTAGAATAAAGTCTTACATTTACAAGAATAAAGTCGTGATATTACAAGAATAAAGTAAAGTAATATTAGTAGAATATTTGTTCCTTGTACCCTGCGTTGTTCAGCAGTGATTTTCTGTTCTTGTTTTCGCCAGACGATCCTAATATTCCTAATATTCCTGCACGTGTCAGGAAGGAAGGAAACTTTGCTCTTGCTTCAGGCAAGCTTTTGTTTATAACGTGGCAGCAAAAACCCAGCAGTTGAGCACAAACAGATTAGCATGGTTGCCCTTCTCACTTCCACCTTCCTTACCCCGCCCCCCCCACATGACCAAGTTTTTTCTAAATTTAGGAGAATGAAGTCGTAAATTACGAGTTATTTCTCATAAATTTACAACTTTGTCGTAAATTTCCGATTTTCATGCTCAAAATCTGAGATTATCGTAATACTCCGTAACAGGCATTGGCTGACACATCAACGAGGGGGGGGGCGCGCTTGGGCAAAGGTAATATTACAATTTTTTTTTCTCGTAAATGTGTGACTTTTGTTCTTGTAAATGTATAACTCATGACTTTGCTACTTTATTCTTGCAAATTTACAAATTTATTCTCATGAATTACGACTTTTTTGTATGCATGACTTTTTTTTGCTCTCGCAAATGAACGACTTTATTCTCGAAATCTCAGATTTTTTTCCCCAACAAGTTTTGTTTATTGTATTTTTTTTATGTCTAAAAAGTGAATTCAATGCATTTTTTTGCCGTTTCATCGGGTTTTGTAGGCTTTAGTATTTTTTATTTCTAGCATATAAAATGCTAATATTTCATATGGCAGAGTCATGGCCTAAAATAAGATGAAAATGTTATTGGGCATGGCTGCATATGCTGTTTGTACGGTTGGAAAAAGAACCGATGTGCTGCATTTACTTCACACATGGAAACAACGGCACATAAAAACAGACAAATGGACTCCACATGTGAGCTCCGATTTATTGGGGAGATATTATTCCACATCTTTGCCTCTTCTGAGTCAACATTTAGACTGGAGGAGCTTGCGTCGTTTCCGCCAGGGACACGGCACTTGTAGCGTCTTCGTCTTTCAAAGAAAGAAAAAGGACGATGACGTGTGTTCCACGTGGCTATGCTGCGATTTTACCGGGTGACTGTGACGGGTGCCCACCTTTGGCGCCGCAGTACTCCTCGCACTCGGACTTGCTGTAGAACTTGTTTCCGTTGGTCTGGCAGAAGCCTGCTTTGTAGGGTAAACACACCCCCAGGTTGGAGTCAAACGACCAGGTGAGGGGCTGACCCGTGCACGCCTCGGCCACCAGGGGGAGCCGACACACAGCTGGGAGACGGATATGACGTCACAAAGTGGAAATAAAACAGAACTATACAGAGAAAGAACCTGTCCCGGGTACTACCCTTTACGTGACAAGGTTCACTCAAGTGTAAAAAGAAGCCAAGCAGTGCTGACCCGCGATGCGGCACCTCTGCAGGCACTCTTTCTCCGTCTTGAAGTTGTTTCCGTTGCCCAAGCAGCCTCCGTACTTGAAGAGCTGGCAGCTCAGTGAGGACGAGTTGTAGAAGTAACGCTGGTGGATGCCGAAGCACGGCCCCGTCTTCGCCGTCAAAGCGCACACCGCTGCACCGCCGAGGAAGGAAGCGAGATCAGACGAGCACCAACACGGTCGTTGGACTTTTTGTCACCTCCTACCTGAGTCGTTGAAGCTCAGCGTGTCATCACCAGAACCGTCCATGTCCGCAAGAGCCATTGGTGCTGCATCCCTTTTCACCCTCTGTGTCTCACACACACACACACACACACACACACACACACACACGTTGTACTTATTTAATCTCGTACATCATATTATAATATGAGAGTTTGTTAAAATGGACAACAAACGCCTCATGATGAGCCCGCCAATCACCAAACAAACAGCCAACATTTTTACACTTGTTTTTAATCATGGTAATATTTGACTATTATATTATGTATTACTAGGGGTGTCAGATAATATCGGTCCACCAGTATTATTGGCCTAATATTGGCATTAAAATGTAATATCGGTATCGTGATTTTTCCCTAGAATGAAAGCCGACAATAAACATAACGGTGTAGGTAGGCCTACGAGGTCCCGTATTTTCTGGCGTGCAAATGATGACCTCATCAAACCACCTCTAAAGCGTGTAAACAAACGAGGGTGGCTAGTAGCAAGTTAGCTCGCTCCTTCCATTCCATCCACCCATTTTTTTATGCCGCTTATCCTCACTAGTAGGCATGTTCCAATTCCCGGAAGTAAGCGAGGGTAAAATCTGACACTGAGTGTTGGACCACCTCGACGCATACGACGGCTTTGAATGTTAAGTCCAACTTGAAGCCTTTCCAACTCATGGAGATAAAAGGTATGTAGGCTATAAATTCACTTTAATATCTATCTGCAGATGAAACTTCACTCAAACCGGATGCCAGATATATTAATTTTGGCCAGGAATTACTATGACTACCCCACTTCATTTGTAGTGTGGCGTGGAAACCAATGCAGCGTGCTGAGTGCTGCACTACGAGTGCCAGGCGACATGAAAAGGATGACACTCGATTTTCTTCCCTGGACTTGTAAATGTCGACTCTGTTGACGTTTGAAACAGAAACTGTATCACAGCCTGTAAGCCTAATGCCAAGTATTTCTCAGAAGCTGTTGACAAGCTAATGGCTGATGCTCTATCATTAGCTCGTTAGCTTGACAGCAGATACGGTGTGTTCATTTCACCACAGGAGGTATGTGATGTTACACATATCCGTATCGGCTGATATCCGTATCGGAAACTGGACAATACTGCCACAAGTGACGTACCTGAAGCTCAAGCGTGAGCTCTGCCACCCGCCTGCCAGGAATGCAGTCACCTACGGCCACATTTGAACAACAACATCAACAAGTCATGAAGCACTTGGATCCGCTGCAGCATCTACGAGAACACTCTGTATATTTATTTCAATGTTTCATACTTTCTCATTATTTTCAGCAGATTTTTAAAAATACGATTTTAATTTATTTCTTTTTTTGGTTTGTAATAATAATAATCTGTATTTTTATCAACAATGCATCACCGGTATGTGTTTCGTGTGCACGTGGTGATCTACACTACCACTGGTGGCACACAGGCGCCATCTAGTGGTACGCAGGAACACTGCGGATTAAAAAAACTGGAACGATATTAGAGAAATACACATTTGTGAAATAATCGTACATATACACGTTTGTTAACCAAAGATTTGCTTTTAATTTATAATAAGATGAATTTTCCTTTGCTGAAATATTGACGTCATGAATGCTGTTCCAACAAGACATCATCAGGAGGGAAACTAACCCGACTCACGACCGTTTAACTCACCTAAACCAAACTATTCTGAAGCCATCTGAAATATTATTGCCTTACTCAAATAATAAAAGAAAAGACAAGAAAGAAATACAATTGAATTTTATTACATTCTGGAGACATCTAAAATATTCATGCTTACCCAAGAAATAAAAATAAAAATAAAATTCTGTGGCTATATGAAATATAGTTTGACTCAAATATTAAAATAAAATTACATTTGATTTAATTTTGGAGCTGTTTTAAATATTAAAGTTTAACTCAGGTCAAATTGAATCCAATTCTGGAGCCATCTGAAATATTCATGTTTAACTTACATAATGAAATTAAATAATATAACACTTTTATTCAATTCTGCAGCCATATGAAATATTCATGTTTGCCTCAAAAAAATCAACAAAATACAATAAAATAACATTTTGTTCAATTGTGCAGTTGTTTTAAATACTGCATTCATGTTGACCTCAAATAAAAGTAAATCCAATCTAATTGTACGGAGTACTGCGGCCATGTGAAATAGGAATGCTTGACTCTAATAAGAAACTACAAATGACAATAAGATGTGAGTGCTGGCGTGGACGTCTGCAAAGCAGGTACCGAGCATGACCCCGAGTGTGGCGACGATACCTTTGTTGTTTTTGATGATAATGTTGTCGTCAGTCATGCCCTGCTCTCTGACCAGCGTCTTGAAGTCATCCATTACCGTGTCCCTCACGTCCATGCTTCTACCTGAGGATGATGGACCAGTTAGGCTGAGACGGAGCAGACCAAGTGTGGATGTTCGTACGCACTGTAAAGCTTGACTGAGGTGCTGTTATGGACCGACGGCTTCTCCTTGACCGTGATTATGATGGCGTACTCGTCGTAGTTGGTGTGGACCACGTAGGCGTCCACATCTGTGGCCCACTCTGTCAGTGGAGGGATGGGGGGAGCGGTTAAATGTCGAGGAAATTCATCCATGCTGAGAAAGAGGAACGTACTTGCTTGATGATAGTTGAAGCGTCCTGGTGTTGCCGTCAGGTTATATTCTCCACTGGTCTCCTGACAGGTTCCATGTCTGCACACACATTCATTGTAATCTCGTGTGCACAATGTGTCAAACGTGGACAAAAGCTAAATGTGGGACAGTTTAAGAAGGAAACCAAGATGTTGTTGGCTTTTAGGAAATTTGTATGAGCTAAAAGTAATAAGACAGGATAACACAGGATGCCATCAGTGGATGTTATCATTGACACTATCATTACCTCCACCAAGCGCAGCGCATGCTAGCATTGCTAGGATGTTAATGTTGGCATACTAGCATTTTTTTTTTCTATTTTCAGGGGTAGACACATATATAAACACTTACCACTAACTAGGTGTTAGTATGCTAATGTTAGCATGTTAGCATTATCAGCATGCTAATAGTAGCATAGTGGCATTTTTAGCTGTTTTCATGGGTGGACACTTATATGAACACTTAGCACTATTATGCTAGGTGTTACCATGTTAACATCATAATGTTAGCCTTGCTAGCATGCCAACATTAGCATAGTAGCATTTTTATCCATTTTCATAGGTAGACATTATGCTAGGTGTTAGCATGCTAACGTTAGCATGTTAGCATTGCTAGCATGCTAACATGAGCATCTAGCATTTTTTGTAATTTTCATGAATATGAACTTAAGCAGACACTTAACGCTATCATGCTAGGTCTTAGCATGTTAATGTTAGCATGTTAGTATGCTAACATAATTATACAACATTTTTATAATTCTTCAAGTCATTCAAACCCTTCCATGGTATGTTTTCATGATCAAGGTAATATTTATGGTGTAAATCACAATGTGGGGGGAACTATGACGCTTGGCGAAGGTCTGCGCTCTCCGAGTGCTTTGCTAGTTAACTTTACACTCAGAAGGCAAATGAATATGTCCATGTTCTACTACTTATAGTACATAATATTTCACACTAAATCCTACATAGATCAATGGAAAAATACATGAAATCATGAATAAGTCAAAATTATTTTGGGCTTTTCATGGCAGATAAAAAGTAGACAATAATACATTTCATTACATTTTTTCAAAAGTTGATTTCCAATTCCTTAATAATTCTTTCTTTTTTTGTATTTCGATTTTTTTTTAATGATTATAATCATGATTTTATTGCACTGACATAATAATGGCAGGCTGCACGGTGGTCTAGTGGTTAGCGCGTTGGCCAATACAGGAACAGCCTGGAGATGGGGAAGATCTGGGTTCGATTCTCCCCTGGGCATTTCTGTTTGGAGTTTGCATGTTCTCCCCGTGTGTGCGTGTGGGTTTTCTCCGGGCACTCCGGCTTCCTCCCACATTCCCAAAAACATGCAGGTGAGGTTAATTGGCGACTCTAAATTGCCCATAGAATGTGAGTGTGAATGGTTGTTTGTCTATATGTGCCCTGCCATTGGCTGGCGACCAGTCCAGGGTGTACCCCGCCTGTCGCCCGAAGTCAGCTGGGATAGGCTCCAGCATGCCCCCGCGACCCTAACGAGGATGAAGAGGTATAGAAAATGGATGGATGGATAACAATGGCATCCATCAAACATAAAATGGAGACTTTCCAGTCTATCCATCCAAACATCCATCTTCTATGCCGCTGACTAAAAGGATGCTAACCTCCTCTAGTTTATGGCTACTCTTGTGCCAAACATTGCCCCCTGCTGGCATTATATGGTCTAACAATAACAACATTCTGCTGCCCCACAGGTCCAACTTACTTGAGTTTAGTTTGAAACATTTCCAGTTTATCATCGCTGGTTCCTCGCTGCAGCAGAAGCTTGTCGATGGTGGACTGGCTTCTGTGACGCTCAATGTGGGGGCACGTGGTCGCCTCGGCAACATTGTGCCAAGTCCCCAAAAACTGTCAACATACATCCAAACATACGAGGCTGTCACGTTCTATTTTACTTCCAGTAATCATAGCCAATAGCATCCTGGTCTAGTGCAGCACGGTAGAAACCATCAGTACACCGGACACATCTGAAGTTCAAGTGAGCTTCATTTATTCCACGGGAATCTTTTCTCAAAGTGACAAAACACGTAAGAAAAGTTGTGGTAGAGATATTCATGACAAGCATTTACCAAATTCAATCCATTTACCCCATCTTGTTGGAAAAAGTAAGCCCAATCTTCAGCGCCATTGTTAAAGGATCCTGGTAATCCTGGTAATCATGTTCCACGTCATTTCTTTAATAATGTACTTTGTACATGTTTAAACCTGATCTTATTGAACAAGTAAACACATTCTTAAGCACCATGCTGAGGGATCCTGGTAATCATGTTCCACGTCATTTCTTTAATAATGTACTTTGTACATGTTTAAACCTGATCTTATTGAACAAGTAAACACATTCTTAAGCACCATGCTGAGGGATCCTGGTAATCCTGGTAATCATGTTCCACGTCATTTCTTTAATAACGTACTTTGTACATGTTTAAACCTGATCTTATTGAACAAGTAAACACATTCTTTAGCACCATGCTGAGGGATCCTGGTAATCCTGGTAATCATGTTCCACGTCATTTCTTTAATAACGTACTTTGTACATGTTTAAACCTGATCTTATTGAACAAGTAAACACATTCTTAAGCACCATGCTGAGGGATCCTGGTAATCCTGGTAATCATGTTCCACGTCATTTCTTTAATAACGTACTTTGTACATGTTTAAACCTGATCTTATTGAACAAGTAAACACATTCTTAAGCACCATGCTGAGGGATCCTGGTAATCATGTTCCACGTCATTTCTTTAATAATGTACTTTGTACATGTTTAAACCTGATCTTATTGAACAAGTAAACACATTCTTAAGCACCATGCTGAGGGATCCTGGTAATCCTGGTAATCATGTTCCACGTCATTTCTTTAATAACGTACTTTGTACATGTTTAAACCTGATCTTATTGAACAAGTAAACACATTCTTTAGCACCATGCTGAGGGATCCTGGTAATCCTGGTAATCATGTTCCACGTCATTTCTTTAATAACGTACTTTGTACATGTTTAAACCTGATCTTATTGAACAAGTAAACACATTCTTAAGCACCATGCTGAGGGATCCTGGTAATCCTGGTAATCATGTTCCACGTCATTTCTTTAATAACGTACTTTGTACATGTTTAAACCTGATCTTATTGAACAAGTAAACACATTCTTAAGCACCATGCTGAGGGATCCTGGTAATCCTGGTAATCATGTTCCACGTCATTTCTTTAATAACGTACTTTGTACATGTTTAAACCTGATCTTATTGAACAAGTAAACACATTCTTTAGCACCATGCTGAGGGATCCTGGTAATCCTGGTAATCATGTTCCACGTCATTTCTTTAATAACGTACTTTGTACATGTTTAAACCTGATCTTATTGAACAAGTAAACACATTCTTAAGCACCATGCTGAGGGATCCTGGTAATCCTGGTAATCATGTTCCACGTCATTTCTTTAATAACGTACTTTGTACATGTTTAAACCTGATCTTATTGAACAAGTAAACACATTCTTAAGCACCATGCTGAGGGATCCTGGTAATCCTGGTAATCATGTTCCACGTCATTTCTTTAATAACGTACTTTGTACATGTTTAAACCTGATCTTATTGAACAAGTAAACACATTCTTAAGCACCATGCTGAGGGATCCTGGTAATCCTGGTAATCATGTTCCACGTCATTTCTTTAATAACGTACTTTGTACATGTTTAAACCTGATCTTATTGAACAAGTAAACACATTCTTAAGCACCATGCTGAGGGATCCTGGTAATCCTGGTAATCATGTTCCACGTCATTTCTTTAATAACGTACTTTGTACATGTTTAAACCTGATCTTATTGAACAAGTAAACACATTCTTAAGCACCATGCTGAGGGATCCTGGTAATCCTGGTAATCATGTTCCACGTCATTTCTTTAATAACGTACTTTGTACATGTTTAAACCTGATCTTATTGAACAAGTAAACACATTCTTAAGCACCATGCTGAGGGATCCTGGTAATCCTGTTCCACGTCATTTCTTTAATAACGTACTTTGTACATGTTTAAACCTGATCTTATTGAACAAGTAAACACATTCTTAAGCACCATGCTGAGGGATCCTGGTAATCCTGGTAATCATGTTCCACGTCATTTCTTTAATAACGTACTTTGTACATGTTTAAACCTGATCTTATTGAACAAGTAAACACATTCTTAAGCACCATGCTAAAGGATCCTGGTAATCATGTTCCACTTAATTTCTTTAATAATGTACCTTGTGCATGGTTAAACGCGATCTTATGGAACAATTAAACATATTCTTTAGCACCATTCTAAAGGACGCTGGTAATGCTGGTTTGTTTTATTTTACTTTGGAATGCACATACATATGTGAAATATAAAGACTTGTGCCATTATTTAGCACACCTTTTACATTTACCACATCCTAGTAATTCTGGTAATCATGTTCCTCCTAATTTCTTTAACAATTTTGCACGGTTAAACCCAATCTTATTTTCAACAAGTAAAGACATTATTTAGGACTATCCTAAAGGATCCTGGTAATCCTGGTATTCATGTTCCTTCTCATTTCCTTAATGTACTTTGCACATATTTAAAACCAATCTTATTGAACAAGGCTTTCTTTTGTACCTTTCCAAAGGATCCTGGTAATGTTGGTTTGTATTATTTTACTTTGAAATGCACATATATAAGTGAAATATAAAAACGTGTGACCGTTTACATTTACCACATCCTGGTAATCATCCATCTTCAATGCTGCTTATCCTCATTAGGGTCGCCATATGGAGCCTATCCCAGCTGACTTTGGGCGAGAGGCGGGGTACACCTGGACTGGTGGCCAGCCAATCACACGCCACATATAGACAATCATTCACTCTCACATTCATAATTTCACAATTTCGAGTCCAATGAAGCTAACATGCATGTTTTTGGAATGTGGGAGGAAACCGGAGTACCCGGGGGGGACCCACGCGCGCACGGGGAGAACATGCAAACTCCACACAGAGATGCCCAACGGAGATTCAAGCCCAGATCTTCCCCATGTCCTAACTGTGTGGCCAACATGCTAACCACTAGGCCATTTAATAATGACCTTTGCGCACGTTTAAAACCAATGTCATCCAACAATGAAACCTTTCTAAAGTGTCCTGGTAATCCAGGTCAACTTGAGCAACACTAGCATAAAGCTATACTTTCTTGTGTCATATTGAGCTAAAATGCCCGCAGTTACCAAATAAAAATTCACTTGAACTTTAAAATGTGTACAGCATAAGAGATGGTGGACCTCACCCTGGTTAGATCAAAGTTCTCCTGGGTGGGGAACAGAGGTTCTTCGGCAATAGGGAGCCCCTGGATGGTCCAGGTCCACACCAGGACCAGTAGATGAAGCAGAACCACAGCTTTCTGCATGCTTGCTTTCTCAGCCTGCCAACAGTGTGCTCGTCTCTGTGAGGACTGATGTTCTGATTCCAAGAACGTTGGGGTGGGGGGCGGGGGGCACTGACCCGTGTCACAGAACAAACACGTTAAAGAGCAAAGTTCTGATGTGCTTTAGTGGGCTGATGATGGACTTCAGGAGTTTGGCAAAATCAAACAAATCAATATGTGATCGTTAATGAGTAGCGAATGAATGCGTGCTGTTTTACCTTCAAGTACGTTGTTGCTCCTCCGATGAAAACCCCGCATCTCCACTTGATGATCCAAACATGAACATGCACACTTAGATTTCATGTTTCTGCTGTCAAAACTGTCTACTTACCCGTCGTTTGTCTTCATCTTAGTCAATTACACATAAAAATACTGTATGTAACCCGCATGTTTCAGCTAGCCCCGCGCTGGGCTCAAACACGACCTTTGGAATGGGTGACGAGAGCGCTGACCGTTGGGCCGAAAGCCCAGACGCTTGACCCAGCGTTCTTAAGGTCGAGGGAGTGTTTACCAACTTACACTTGCGCAGCCACGCTGGCGGGCATCCATTGCGTTTACAGTACATTCATGTAAACATTTGGTTAAGCTAATTCTCCACAATCACTGAGCATTTGTCTAATGACGATACAATGTATGCTAGAGGGGTGCTCCGATCCATCGGCCACCGATCAGTATCGGCCGATTACCGTGAAAAAGCACGGTAAAAAGCAAGCAATATCCCAAAACTTGCTTTTAAACGCTGATCCCCTTCGACGGTCAGCTCCACCTCCATTGCAGCAGCCGACCTAAAGCCACCGTCTCCCACCCACTTTCCTTTCACAAAGCCAAAACAAACAAGTCTGTCCTGTGGGACTTCCTGTCGTTGTGAGAGTGATAGAACTTTTGCATCCTCGTCTACCGTCCTCCTTGACTGTGGAGTCCCCCAGGGATCAATCCTGGGGCCCATCCTGTTTGCGCTATACCTGATCCCACTTAGTACAATATTTAGAAAGCATGGCATCTCCTATCACTTTCATGCAGATGAAAGCCTGATTTACTTACCTCTTACTTCCAAGAAACGACCATGCCCCCCCGACACCCCTTCTTGAGTGCTTAAGCGACGTCAAGGTCTGGTTGGCTTCAAATTTTTTAAAGCTCAATGAGGGGAAGACAGAAGTTATCCTCCTTAATAATAGTGGCCCCTCTTGGACTTGGGCCCCATCAAGAACCAAGTCAGTCCCACAGCCACCAGCCTTGGCGTCATAATCGACGGTGATTTTAAACGTCATAAACAAATTAACGCCGTTGTAAAATCCTCTTTTTATCAACTTCGGCTTCTATCCAAAGTATCCAAGCCATGCACGCTTTTATTTTGTCACATCTGGACTACTGTAATGCCCTTTACTTTGGAATAAGCCATACATGACTCTCTCGCTTCCAGTTAGTCCAGAACTCTGCAGCACGGCTTTTAACAGGAACCAAAAAGAGGGAGCATATTACCCCAATTTTAGCCTCCCTGCACTGGTTGCCTGTGCGTTTTAGAATTGATTTTAAGATCGTTTTGTTTGTTTTTAAGGCGTTGAAGGGGCTGGCCCCTCAGTACATCTCGGACCTCATCCAAATGTACACTCCAGCGCCACATTGAGGTCCGAAGGCCAGCTCCGACTGGTGGTGCCTAAGACCAGACTTAAGACCAGGGGAGACCGGGCCTTTTCCGTAGTTGGCCCAAAGCTGTGGAACACTCTCCCCCCTCATGTAAAAACAGCCCCCACAATTGAAAGCTTTAAGTCTCGTCTTAAAACTCACTTTTATCCTCTGGCGTTTAACTCGGCATAAGTCGTGTGGTCCTCTGTGTCTTTTATTCTTTTTTACTTTTACATGGTTTTATTTTATTTTTTTTTATTTAATTTAATTTAATTCTATTTTATTTACTTCTTTATTTTTTTTACCTACTTCTTGTATTTATTGCTTTTATAGTTTTTACCAGTTTCTTGTTTTTTATTTGATCTTTTAGTTTTTACTGTACTAGTTAGTACTTTTATTTATTATTTATGGTTTTACTAGTCTGTGCAGCACTGTGGAAACAGTGTTTATAAAATGTGCTATATTAATAAAGTGGATTGGATATTCACTTTGTTTGGGTTGAAATAAGCTATGAACATAAATGTTTTTTTATGTTTTCTATTTTCAAAATGACACTGTGATCAGTCGCGGTATCGGCCGATTTCACTCATGGATGATCGCTATCGGCAGCATAAAAACCTGATCGGAGCATCCCTAGTATCCATTTCATCCAAGTGTACGCACTGCGTATAACCTTTATACTCAGCTCAGAGCTCGTGAATACATTGTACACTGTTGTGCGCCTAGCCCCGCCCACCGCTCTTGCTCACCATCATGGCGGACCTCCTGCTCCATAGCGTACGACACGCTGTTCCATTCATTTGCAGTTGAATCGGCAGTCTGCTTAAGTCTCGTGGCCTTGCCAGAAGCAGGCGCGGGTAGTAGCTGACCAAACAATTTCGTGTACACAACATTTTCAAATACATTTTTTTTTAAATCACCACCAGATAGCAAAATGATTTACCTATTTACTGGGGTCCCTGTTCGTCACGGGCCCTTGGAATGTTCCTACCTTCACCCCCTTTATACGCCCCTGTACTTTCATGTGAACACTTAGCTTTATAAGGCTTTATTTCTATTACATGTACGCTAGCATGTCTTCCAATGCATTTTGACCACAACCCACAGGGGGCGCCACTGCCATTTACAGGACAAGGAAGGAAGAAAGAACGTCTACAAACAACACACTTCCGTAAAAGCGCCGACCATTACGTCTGGTCTGACTGCAATGAATAAAAGTATCAGAAAAGTAGCTTCCAACAATATCAAATTAAAGGCACAAGATGCATACAGACTCACCACTGGTACGAGCCTGGAGTTTGTTTTCCAGAGGGAAAATGATCACATCGTTGTTTTGATGTGTGGGCTACAGCCGGTGTGCTAGCATGAATTAACTTGGCATGGAATAAATACAAACAGTAGCACTCAACACACACATAATAACGTCATCAAACCTCACGTTTATGCATCCTCACCAAGTATCAGCGTTTGGAAACAACACTGAATGGAAAAATATAAAAGTAAGTCTATTTGTGGTAGCATCGGAGAAACCACCACTTTATCTCGGCCAACACGATTATGATGCGTTCAAGGACTGCTGGGAATAAACGCACGGCCAAACCTAATGAAAGACCACTTAAACATGGAAAAACTATAGGCTTCCTAACAGTGTATTATTTTTCCAATAAAATATTAGATTTTATTCCCAAAACTAATACACATTTACATAAAATCGGATGTAGTTATTTACAAAACCTAGCCATCCGGTGGTGGGGGAGCCCTGATTTACAGCAAATATTGTACAGTATATAAATGACGTTATAGCGATTGTGAAAGGTAAAACTAGGACATAATTATTGAAATGTTGTCAGTCAACAGTGCAACAAGAGTGCATGAATTTTCATATGCACGTATTTAAAATTCTGTTCTCATTAAAGATGATGCTGTCATCTCTCATCCCATGTTTTTGGACCAGCGCCTTGAAGTCCTCCAGCACCGCAAGCCTCACATCCAAAGATCGAGCTGTGGAAAGTAAAATTATAGTCAGAATTCTTTCGTAGCCCACTCGTCCTTTACTATTAAATATAGAAATATATTTTATGCAACATAACACATGACTTGCATTCTTGAACAGTACATTGTTTTGGTTGTGTTGCTGCTGTGTTGGGCAAAATAAACAATCATGTGGTGAAAGAGCGATGTTTTCCTTTCGCTTTCTCATGCACTCCACATCATGAATCAAGTCAAGAAATATATATGATGAGTTTTTGCATTTGGGAGCAAAGCCTCACTATAAAGTTTGAGGATGGTGGTTTTATTCTGTGACGTTCTCTCCGTGCTCAGCAGACCCATCATGGCGTACTCGTCATAGTCGGTATGGACCACGTAGGCGGCAACATCCACGCCGAGCCCTTTAGGGACACAGTGTGTTAAAATTGAGCTAATTTGTGTGATTTGAAAGGGAGGAGACTT
The DNA here is from genome assembly GCF_027744805.1 of Dunckerocampus dactyliophorus. Taxonomy (NCBI): domain Eukaryota; kingdom Metazoa; phylum Chordata; class Actinopteri; order Syngnathiformes; family Syngnathidae; genus Dunckerocampus; species Dunckerocampus dactyliophorus. The sequence continues at coordinate 3,453,217 of NC_072835.1, read as the reverse complement.
ACTTGCAACATGGTAGAAAAACTTCCCTGCTGTTTCTGTGGAAGCGTACTGCACGGATGTCTGCTGGCATGAACCATTTCTACACACAAAACAATCACGTGAGCTCGTGTAGCACGCTAACCTGCTAGCATGATGGTCTCACCTGGAAATGGCCGACGTCACCGTAAGGTTCCCATGATGGGATCGCTTCAAGTCCAAAGCAACAACACCCGGGCTTGCCTTCTTGTTGCGTGTGTAATGTGGACAATCAGACACCACGCCCCCCTCATACCACCTCCCCACAAACTGGAAAGAGCCCCGTCATCATCAAGCATGCACGCAAAAACAGCAAAAACTCACCTGCTCCACGTCAAAGTTCTCCTGGGGCAGCAAAGTGAGTCCATGCAGGATCCGCGGCCACGTAAAAACCAGCAAAGGCAACAAAATCCAAACTCTATTCGGCATATTCTTCACTCTGGCGCTCGATACCTCACACACTCCTGCAAAGAGGACTTGTTGCTCTGTGGGGGCTGGGTGGGGTGCAAAGTTCTAACATGAAAGGACACGTTAGCATTTGAAGCTACCAATCAATACACAGCTAAAGAAATGTCAAATCCAGCTTTTCAACAAGAAGAAGAGCTACTTTTTTACACATACAGTACTGTAATCCCTCGTTATATCGCGGCTTTTCAAAAAATAATTAGCAAATGATCGCCGTTTCGTAGTTGACTATGACCTATTATTAGTCAAAAATATTGAAAGAGAGGCAATGGCCTTTAATAGTCACTTATACTGAGGTACAAGCTAAATTGTGCAATCACCCGTCCGTACATATTCAACATACCATACAATATGACAGGGGGTTTAGACGGGACAGGATGACTGGGCGATAAAAGGTGAAGAGGAAAGGGGAGAACAAGAGGAGAGAGGAGGAGGGAAAAAAAAGTACCAACTATGTTCCTATGGAGGAGTAGTGCTGGCAACACAGACACAAATAAGCACACTTTACAACATAAGAACTGAAAGACTTGCACCAGCGGAGGGGGAAAGGGAGGTGGAGGTGTTCCAGCGCAGGCCGGCAGCCAGCCACTCGTCGCAGGAACAAGCGCGTACTGTGGACCCCGCCTGTCAGCACTGGAGGGAAAGACAAGTTAAAAGTAGTGTTGTGGTCAGTAGGCATCAGTAACGTTATGAGACATGACGTTAGATGACATTACCCCTCACACTGCATGGAGTCTGGCTACTGAGCCAGCAGAGCTCAGCCGACGTGCCATGGCTGAGATCGAGTGGGAAAAAAAGGTTCTCCTCTCATTTCGTGTGGAAGTGGTAAGTTTTTGGCTTCTTTGTCCTTCATCCCCACTCAGATTGAAACACTTTAAGTTTAGAATAAGTACATTAGAGAGGCTAACTAGTTAGCTCACTAGCTTGCTGTGCTAGCATCGACAATCCGTTATGTCCCTGCAGTGATCCCGTAGCCTGAGTAATGTGATATAAACAAAGAATAATAAGAGTGTAAAGGTGACTATAGGGGTATTATTTCATGTCTAGAGGGCTCTAATAATGTTAAAACCCGTACAGGTTTTGTATGCTTTAACTACGAAAAAATCTTCCATTTACTAACATTGACTCATATATCGCAGAAATTCGTTTAACGCAGGATTTAATAAGGTATTACTGTACTGTGTATAGCAGTTAATTAGTTCCAAACCTGATAAGTGAATTCCTTCTTTATAAATGTAATATTTTCATAGTTATGTCAAACCTTTTTATGACTTTCTAAGTACAATTTTGACCATTATTGGAGTCCTCTAGACATGAAACAACACCCATATCCCGTAATTTCCAGTGTATAAGCCGAACCCACTAAATTTCGAGAGAACAAGAGATTTGCTCATAGATAAGACACATCAAACTATAAGCCACACACACAAGTCCGTGAGGACGAGGCAGCTCTTTGACAGGATCCAATCATAAGCTGCGAATAAACTCACAACGAGCTTATCAACCTATTGGAAATCGCAGGAGGTCATTCCTCCTGCTGCCTTCGTCCACCAGAGGGAGCCATTGAAGCCTTCGGCCTCCGGCTCCTGTGGCTCCCTCTGGCGGACAACGGCAGCTGAATGAATCAGCTTTGAAGTCATTTCGAAATAAACTGAAATGGAAGTCAGCTGGGATAGGCTCCAGCATGACCCTAATGACGAGAAGCGGTACAGAAAATGGATGGATGGATGAATTAAATTCAATTTATTATAAAGCGCCAAATCACAACAGCAGTTATCTCATGGCACTTTACACATTGATATTGGAAGGTCGCATTGATAAAAATGAATGAAATGATGGAAATGACTAAAAATGAATAAATTGAAAAACCAAAACACCAAAATGGAAAAATCTGCAGTAATTTTACAAGAAAAAAGTTAAAAATATTAAGAGATTGCAATATTATGAGGAAAACTAATGTCATTTTGGTAGCAGAAAGTTGAAATATTAAAGAAAAAAAATAATTTTTTGTAAAAGTAATAATATTTTGAGAAACAAACAAAATCATAAATAAAGATGTAATTTTGGAAAATTAGGTTGCGGAAAAGTTATAATATTACGAGAATAAAGTCAAAATATTATAGGAATAAAGTCAGAATTCAAAGAAGAATATTATATATATATATATATATATATATATATATATATATATAAGTAGAAAGTTAAAACGGGGCAGAAATGGAAAACAAAACATCTGGAATTTTACGAGAATAAAGTCAAAATATTAAGTCGAATTCTATCAAGAAAAAAATTTGCAATTTTACAAGAATAAACTTAAAAATAGCCATTTTCATAGCATATTAGATATAAGAAAAATATGCTATTTAAAAAAAAGTCATAATACAAAAACAAACAAAACAAAATAAAGCTGTAATTTTTGAAAATAAGGTTGGGGAAAAAGAAGTGAATTATATATCAGGTTATAAATATTATGGGAATAAAGTCAAAATATTACGGCAATAAAGTCATATTACTTTGATTATTTAAAAAAAAAAGAAAGTTGAAATATTCTAAAAATAAAAAAAAATGGTGGAAAAAAATCCAAGTTGATATTAATTTGATGTTTTTTCACCTATTTTTTCTTGAACTATATAGAACTTCTTAGCATATCTACATGTGTTGCTTCACAAAATATAAAAGTGGCAAAGTTGCATCCTTTCATCTTCCACTATCTGGCCCTCGTTGGAAAAACGTTTGGCCACACCTGGCCAAAAATGATAACCAAAGCCCCCCCCCACCGCGCCACGTCTGGAAAAGTCATCCTCAGACAGACTTTGATTGATTATTGTTTATTTAGCAAGACTGATACATTTCGCCAAGTCATAATGGCTTTACTGGTAAATCCATGCAGGAAAAAGGTGCACAGGAACCTGAAAGACAACATACTGATGAGTTGGGTGTGATTCATATCAATAACAATAATATCAAGAAGCTCACCTAGCGTCCAGATGGCGATGGAGGGCAGTTCTCTGTGGGTTTCATACAAAAACAATCACGTAGCAAGAAAAGAATGAGGCAGAGACAAATAATATGCTGTTTTCCTTGCATACCTGCTGGAGGCGGCGTGAGAATGGCCTCTCTGGGAAATCCTCGCGCCAAAGCAAAGGCTTTAAACTTGTTAATGATGTCATTTCTCAGCCTCTGGGAGCGCCCTGCAGGCAAGTACGCACGCATGTAAGCATGTACAGTAGGTAGAGTATGTACACAATGTGTGTATTATGTGTCTCACCGTAAAGGGCCACCTGTGTGTACTCTCTGTGGAAAACTTTGTGTTTGAGCACCAGAGCATATTCGCTGTAGTTTGTCTCCACCACCGTGATGTCCTTCACCATGTTGTGACCTGACACACAACAACGTTCTTATATTCATTTTCATGCTCAGTACACAAGTCAACGTGGGAAATACTGGGAGGTTTGCAGGTTTTCACGTTTTTAGAACTTAATGCTTACTATCATGTCAAAAATTCTACATGTTAAAATGGACTATATTGCAGTAGTCTTTTGTTTAGATTAAATTGGATTCATTATAAAATTATTTAAAAAAATAAGACATTTAAATAAATACAACATCAGAATATAAAAACTATAAATAATATAATTATAATAATTGTACAACTTTTCCTTAGTCAAGAAAAATAATCTTACAAGGAGAATAAAAAGTCGACATAAAAAAAAAATAAGGTCATAATATCGTGAGAAAAAAAGTCGTAATCTTACGAAAAAAAATAAAAGCTCAATTCTTCCCCCCAAAAAAGGTCTTAAAATTAGGAGAAAAAAAGGCCTGGAGGAGGGGCACAATGGCAAGCGTCTGGCGGCCAGGCCGACACCCATGGGGCCCGGCCGGGCACAGCCCGAAGAGACGAAATGGGTCCCCCCTCCAATGAGCCCACCACTCATGGGAGGGGCAAAAGGGCTCGGGTGCAGAGTGAGCTGGGTGGCAGCCGAAGGCGGGGGACATTGGCGGTTTGATCCTCGGCTACAGAAGCTAGCTCTTGGGACATGGAATGGCACCTCTCTGGTAGGGAAAGAGCAACAAACACTATGTTCAGGCATAAGGGTGTCCACATGTGCACTTGGCACCAGGACACCCAAGGCCGCACTTTGATTGACTTTGTGGTTGTGTCATCGCACTTGCGGCCATACTGTATGTTTTGGCTACTCAGGTGAAGAGAGCTGTCAAGCAATCACCACCTGGTGGTAAGTTGGCTCCGATGGTGGGAGAGGATGCTGGTCAGACCTGGCAGGCCTAAACGTATTGTGAGGGTCTTCTGGGAACGACTGGCAGAGTCCCTTGTCAGAAGGAGTTTCAACTCCCACCTCCGGGAGAACTTCCACCATGTTCCAAGGGAGGTGGCAGACATTGAGTCCAAATGGACCATGTTCTGTGCCTCCATTGTCAAGGCAGCTGATCGGAGCTGTGGCCGTAAGGTGGTCGGTGCCTGTCATGGCGATAATCCCAGAACCCATTGGTGGACACCAGTGGTGAGGGATGCCGTCAAGATGAAGAAGGAGTCCTATCGGGCCTTTCTGGCTCATGGGACTCCGGAAGCAGCTGACAGGTATCGGCAGGTCAAGCGGTCTGCGGCTCTGGCAGTCGCTGAGGCAAAAAAATCGGACGTGGGAGGAGTTCAGAGAAGCCATGGAGAACGACTTCCGGAGGCCGAAGCAGTGCGCAGTCAACATCGTGTATTGTGGGGATGGCGTGCTGCTGACCTCGATTTTAAAAGTACAAATAAATAAAGCAATTAAATAAGCTCTGGTTCTTCCCACTTCTTTTTGGTGTAATGTCAGAACAATAAAGGCATTTTTTTAAGTAATATCATGAGAAATAAGTCCTATTTTCTTCTAGAAAAACAGTAGCAATCTTATCAAAATAATGAAAGCTGGTCTGTTACACGAGGAAAAAGCCATCTTTTCTTCCACAAAAAAGTAGTATTTGAAGAATAATGGATTTTATTATTTTTTACAGCTACATTTTCCGAGGAAAGTCGCAATCTTGCCAGAAATAAAGAACATGAAGTATTAAGACAATAAGACATTTTTCACATCCATACTAAATGAAGACTTTGTTATTTTCCGAGACAAAACGTGACTTACGTGTGCTGAAGTAGGTGAAGTGTCCTGGAACGGTCGTCTTCTCGTAGTAGTACATTTTACTGCGACACCCTGCAGGCCTGACACACACACACGCACACACACGCATGCGTGCACACACGTCAGTAAATCCTGTGTAGAACATGAACTTCCCAAAGAAGTGTAGATGTTGGTCATTGAAGGCATCACTGATGGATAAAACACATGTTGACTGACTCACGTGGCGTCCCACATTGTGAGGTTGACGTTGCCGTTTGCTTGCGCGCTGACTACGCCCACAGAGGCCCTCACCTTGTCTCTGTACGGGACAAAGCTCGGCGAGTCGTACGCCAGACCCACACGGTACCATTTCCCTGCAAACTTTACACAACACACACAATTCACTTGTTTTCTTTTTTTTAAGCGCCCACAATATTATTTAAATTTCAAAAAAAATTGTCGAGTTGTAGTTGTTGTGTTCTGCAAATGTTGCTGCTACCTTTTAAGGTAGCGCTCAAGGTCATTTGCGGTATCAGCAGAATTTAAGCAAACATCAACTAGGCGGCAAAAAGTAGCAACGTCATATACTCACATTGGCGGCGGGCTAAACCAACGTCATTGCACAATGCTAGCAGCTGGTAACAAAACGTGAAAGCCACACACTAGCAAACATTCGACTAAATTAGCAACATGCTAAAGCAATATCACCAACATATATTGGCGGCGCACTAAATGAACATCATCAAACTACGTTACCAACATGTTAATAAATGTTAATAAATTTGTTAGCCACAGGCTAACAAACAAAGTTAGCAACATGCTAAACCAATATCACCAACCTATAGCAACGTGCTAAATTAAAACATTTTAGCAAAGTGTTAATAAAACATCATCAAAGCCACACGCTAAACAGACACCAGTTGTTTATTTTAGCAACATTCTAAACACACGTCATCACACTACTGCAGTGACGTGAACGCAATGTGAAAACATCAGTTTTGAGAATTTCGCTTAAAATACTGAAACAATCAGGGCTTTTCTGTTGTCTTTGATTACATATTTGTTAATATCATTTTTTTTTACTTGGGGTAAGTTTCCTACGGAGCCCCCGAGGGCACATGGGAAAAAAAAATTATGGGTAAAAAAAACAAAGGACACATTTTTGCGTTCTCTCGCAAAACTATGTGAAACTACAGGACACATTTCTGGTTATAGCTTGCCGCCACATAGCGAAAATCGGGTGGAATTGCACATAATTTCATATTCATCTTCAGCATTTGTGTATCCCTTGCTGCACAATTATAGATATATAAAGTGATACTGTAACTACAGAAACAAGTTTTCCATTCCGCGATGATGAATCGGCTCGTCTTTTGAAAATAAAATTCTAACATCCGGTCCTAGCAAGTGTTTCAGGAAACATCTCTTTCAGTGCTGGTACCCTAAAGGAAATACATGGATTAGCCATACATCGAATTATTTCACTTATGTGCACTGCGCGTCCTATAAGTAGACAGTCGTATCAGAAACTCAACGAATGTGCTGCTCTTAATTTGAAATTTCAACACAAACATCCGCTCTGAACACGTAAGTAGCGGAAGTACAATGCTGTCAATGTAAACAATTTCGCCTTATCTCGCAAAAATTCTTTTTTTTTTTTTTAACCCATCAGTTTTTTTCTTCCATGTCACTCGGGGGCTCCGTAGTTCCCCTTAATTGTGGCCCACTTCAACGAAATTTGACGTTTCCTGTCAGTGTTTGCCACATTTAAACTTAACCGCTATGAAAGTTAGCTCCACTAGGTGTTAGTTAGCTACCCTATTAAAGTTTGATAGTTAGCTCGCCTGACAGCGCTTTTAAAACATATAGCATAGCATACAAAAATGTTGATAAGTGTGTTGGAAATAAACAAAACATTTACTATTACCTCATAATTCGTTAGCTGCAAGTCACGAAGGCCCATTTGTAGCGGTATATAATATGACAAAAAAGACTGGCAGTGTGTGATGATACACATCAGGCTAGTAAACAAAGGGGTGTGGGTACGTTATTAATATACACGTACACTGGAAGAGTGTATTTGTGTACATAGGACGCACCAAATACCAATTTCACTCTTAAAAGTCAAGTTGAACGTACCCGCTGGAGGTTGAATTCCCTCTGCGGCCTGACGTCTGTGTGCGGCGGCGTCGCCGTGGCCAACATCGCCATGACGACAGCCACCACGGCTGTCCTCATGATGCTGGCGAAGGAAGCGAGGAAGAAAGGCTGCATGTGTTGAGTGGGCAGAGTGAACCGAGTGGCCTGAAATGTAGTCTTTGCAGCAATATTTGCTTTTTTCCCCCCAACCGGGGCCCACCACCCCCCCGTTTGCCAGCCAATCACGGCGGAGGAGCGGCTGTCGGGGGGGAGCAGCGGTCAAGTGTGTATTGCCAAAACAAGCGTCTGCAAGGCCGCTAATGAATAATAAATCATGGCTTTGTGCTTTGCAGCATCAGCTGAGGGCTCACGTGAGCAACCTACAAGATTCCCAAACACTTGTTTTGCTCTCAGGAGGTTTTGGGTCACGTGGCTTCTACGCTTGTCCTTTACAGCAAAACATTTTACCACAACTACCATCTAAAGATGTTGCTTTTGTGCCACCGCGTATAGCTTGTAGTCCCACGTCACAAAATATTTCAGCATATTTTATTACAAATTTCAGTGACCCCGCGACCCCATGAGAAGTGGTATAGAAAATGGATGGATGGATGGGTGACTCCTGTACAGTCAAACCTCGGTTTTCCTACGCCCCAGTGTTTGTGTGATTCAGGTTTTGTTGAATCATTTATTTCTATTTTTTCTAAAAAGAAAAAAAAAACGCATTTTATTTTTAAATAAAATTTCAGAGTAGCACCGTATCTGTATTTGTATAAGTATCTGTCTCAAATGTCATTTTTTTCTCCTTTAAAAAAGATAGTCTTATTTATTTGACAGTTAATTAAGTTTATCATTAATAATAACGAAATTAATTAATTAATAATAAATACAATCTCGATGTACCGCCAGATGGCGCCCGTGTACCACCTGTGGTACACTCCTGCTGTAGAACATTTATCCTTAAACGTTTCCCTCCCTGCGCCACATACTTTACAGTGGTTATTTTGACAATTAAACACAATGTGGATCAACAATTGAAATCGTTTTTATTCATGATTTCTTCATTTTTCAGCACAGCTTTTCTTGTTTTCTCCAGACATACTATACGGCAGATAAGAGGACATCGGCGTGTCTCGCAACACACCTCACACACCTCGACCTTTTCAGGTTATGCACTCTGCACACCTGCTTTCCACCCCTTTTTCAGCGTTCTTGGAGGGACAGATACGAAACAAAAAGGGCAAAAATGGGGTTGCGACGTGTCAATTTGAGCCACAAGTGAGCCGAGACACAAGTGTGTGTGGGAACTTTTCACAAATTGGACCAAATTAAAGTCTTGTGTGTGTTACGTGTAAGTAAAACAATATAAAACACACAGGGTGAATATATTTTAGGTCCAGGTTGAGATGTTACAAACGTTTTTCACTCATTTGTGTCCCTTCATAATCCCTCATTGTAGATTCTGTCGCCCCCTGCGGTTACAACAGGTATCACAACCTAAACACATCAATTCCCTTTCACTGCAGCTGCAGTAGTTTTGGAAACCTGGCTTTGCAAACCAGTAAATATATTCTAAAGAGACAGTTCATCTCCATTGTGCATCATTAATGAAACTTATTTCTGAATCCAAATGTGACTGCAGCAGATTGTCGTACAACTCAAGCATGAATTAATCCCATTAAATAATCACACAGATCAAAATACAGTCATGGAAAGTAATAAAATCAACAGTTCCTCATAAATAATAATTTAAAATCATCCTTTAAAAAAACGGAAACATCCTATTCAGAGTGCTCTGCTGTTGAAGTCACGCGCCCCCTGGTGGTCAGAGTTGACTAGAAGAAGCATCATTAACAGCTGTTCCCTTCAGATAATCACAGACTGTTTCCAAATACATTGCCACAATTTGCCTTCTTTTTTTTGGGAAAGAAACAACATTCACGAGAACGATTCACACTCATCATGAAAGAACAGAAGGACTCAAAAAGACGAGAGGAAGACGACAAAGGGATGAGGTGTCACGGATATGTGTCAGGTGAAACGCTTGAGAGAGAAATGTGGGGGTGAAAAACCCTCAAAACAATATCTTTTTAGTCTGCTTTTCCGCTCCGAATTGGTTGATGAGCTTGTAAACGTGGTCTGAAACCAACACGTGCCACATGATAACCACGTGAGATCCTTCTCTTATTGGTCGCTAGAAGGTAAACAGGAAGTAGGTTTGTCGTTCGGAGCGGTGAGTGAAACTGTGCTGCTTAACAGCTCACGATATTTCACTAAACTTGAAGGCAATTTCTACTGACCATTACTGTATTGTCTGAGAGTGAAATTTGGGGGTGAAAAAACCCCCCCAAACAATATCTTTTGACTCTGCGTTTCCACCCCGAATCAGTTGATGAGCTAGTAAACTTGGTCTGAAACCAACACGCGCTGCATGAAAACCACGTGAGATCCTTCTCTTCTCTTATTGGTCGCTAGAAGGTAAACAGGAAGTAGCTTAGCCGTTCGGACCGGCGAGTGAAACTGTGCTACTGAAGAGCTCACCATATTTCATTAAACTTGAAGGCGATTCTTACTGAGAATTACCGTATTGTTTACACTGCTTGAGTATGCAAGATACCTTTGAGAAGCATGGCAGCGCATACAAATAAAACGAGGCCGCCACACACAGGCTGGGAAAAGAGTTGCCGCCTTTCATGCTTTCAGTCATATAGTTCGCTTTCTCGCTTCCAAAACCAGTCAAACTTCTGTTTTGAACTGCCCCAGTTTTCGTATGATTCGGTTTTTGACCATCATTTTTGCCATAATGAATAATTGCCTCGGTTTTCATAGACTGTCTTGGTTATTGTGGAGTGCCCGACCAAAGTGCCCAATGCGTTGTTGACTCACTGTCTGTGCATTTTTTTTTTTTTTTTACTGAGTGCAACTGCAAAATAACACGCCATGGGCCCAAAGAAAGTCGTGAGTGCCAGGAATTGATAAATAAGGTGAACGTATGAAGCTGCCACCACCTCTTTCCTCCATGTGTTCATGTCATTCGTCATTTATTATTATTCCGCATTGTATTCTGCATGTAAAACTATAATTATTCTCTGTAAAATGTACTTTTTGATACTATTTTGGGGTATCTGGAATGGATTAATTGGATTTGCATTATTTTCTGTGGGAAAATTTGCTTCAGTTTTTGTCGGACCTTTAGGAACAAATTAGTAACAAGAACGGAGGTAAATTAAAAAAACAACAACAAAATGCATCACAACAAAGCATGTGACTTTGCTCTCGTCTTGTACACGTTGCAACCATGGACTCGGGAGTCAAACGGAACAAATAAACGCAACATAGATTTGTTAATTTGCCAGTCGAGGTGGGAGCGCTGTCTCATCTCACCCAAACGTACCTCAGCCGAGCAGCAGGAGGCGAACTCGAGGCCGATTAAAAAGGATCGTACGGACACATTTTGGGAGAGGACAACGCAAGTCAAGACAAATCAGAGCTGACAAGATTTGAATTTAACAACCAGGAGAAGAAAGACGTGGAAGATAGAAGCTGACAGTGACCCACAGAACCACATCATGTGTATGGGTGGGCGAGAAGTCCAGGGCCTGTGAATGACAGTAAGGCACAGCGCTCTGCCAATGCTTGATGGCGCTCACTACACACTGATGACAGACACGGCAAACAGCACATTAAACGTCGTATGGACTTTTCCAAACGTCACTACTCTTTGGATCATTTTGGCTCGAGTGAGTGTGGTCACGAATTCTGCTTTTCAGTCTAATTCAAACAAACCAGTAAAAGTTAAGTCTTCCTGCACAAAGCCCCCAAAGCACACAAGCCACGTTTGTTATTTGTAAAGGAGTATTAGGGCCCACCTGAAAAGAAAAGAAAATCCACCAGAATTAAGTGGGGAAAAGTTGGAATGTAAGGAGAATAAAAGGCCTAGTTACGAGGGGGAAAAAAAGTCTTCAAGGAAAACTGCACTTTTTTTTTCTCTTTTTAAATTGTGCTCATCATCCACATTCCTTATGTCAGTGCTTTTCAATTATTTTCTGTCATGCCCCCCCCAGGGGACAGAAATGTTTTCACACCCCCCCGATTTAAAGTACTGTTGAGAAACTGACTATTTATTAATCTGTCCTGTACAGACTGAACTAGAAAGTGAAACCAGGCAAATGTAACATAATGGAGCGCTGTGAAGCATACAAGCGTATTCAACAGTCAAAGAGCATGTTGAGTACTATAAATTTGTACATGTTGGCAGGTCTGCACTCACACTGAAAGTACTCCCCCCCCCCCCGACAGTTCAACGCACTACCTTATGTGAAACATGAACACACATTTGACCCTTTTCCGTGCGTTCTAAAGAGAAAACCAGCTAGCATGAGGGAGCAAATAATGCATGTAATGGGACACACCTATTTCAACTATAAAGCCCTCTAAAAAAACCTCCAACGCCATTTTATAGTTTTAAATACATGCTGTGACCATGCAGTAACAGGTACATTCATGGTAACATGTAATACAGTATTTTGTCGTATTTTCATCATTTAAAGCATTAACGTAATTTCTTTAATGGGCGCATTGATTTCACAGAGCCTTCTGTAAGCCTGTGAGGCTGTGCAAGTGTACGTTGGTTAACCTCACTCCCTCTGCCTTGAGGGCTGCGCTGAACACGCGGTCGACAGTCCGGGCTTTTGGCCGTGTGGTCAGCGCTCTCGTCTCCCATTACAAAGGTCCTGTGTCCGAGCCCCCGGTGCGGGCGGTGCGAAACAGGGCGGGTTACACTTCGCAGGATAGAAAAGGTGTGTCTGTTTGCTACTACTAATCACGGTAGACTTTGTGAAGCCGCCACCAATGACCACTTGTGAACAAATGAGGATCCAGAACCTTATCTTTTTGAGCCTGATTATACGGAGGATGAGATACAGGTTTTAGAAGCCGAGCGGGCAAGAAGAGAGAGTGAAACGTGGGAGTAGACGGCAGGGCCGAGAGAGTCAGAACCGGAATGACTTGGTGGTGTAAATGTGGGGCTTGCCAAGCCATGTGGACAGAAATGGACAACAAACCCTGCGGTGGTACAAACATTTTTTCGCATAAGTGGAAAAGACGCCCCAGGCCAGCTGGACCAGACGGACAACTGTCCATGGAGTAAGTCAGCATGATATTGATTGTGATACATGGAGCACATAGTGCTTGATATCACAGCTATATACACAGTCCATCTAGCCGTGTACAAACAAAACACGAAATGTGGGCTAAGGTTGTCTAGTCGTGATTTGTCACATGCTTGTTCTTGATTCCCAGTCAGTATAGATTGGTGTCCTATCGCATTGTTTTGGAGTGGGCCCGTTACCTCTCGGTAGTGATGTGAGGCGCTGTGTCACTACGCCAGAAAAGTAGTTCTTCGGTGTTAGCTCCTACAATAACGATGTCGCTGTAGCTTGGCTAATATGCAGTTCATGTTATGCAAATGGAACATTGTTGGGGTTTTTGAGGTTTATTTCGAGGGCTATGTAGTCGACATAGGCGTGTCCCATTACGTGCATTGTTAGCACCCTCACGCAAGCCGTTTTTCTCTCTTTCGAAGTCCAGTTTTCCTTTATTATGAGAACATGTTTATGCTCCAAATATTGCGACTTTATTGTTAGAAGATTGTGATTTTTTTCTTGTTAAAATTCCAACTTTTTTTTCCCCCACTTAATATCGTGCCTTTATTCTTATAAATGTACTGTTTTCTTGCCTTTACGAGTATTTTTATGATATTTTGACCATGTTCTTGTACATCTAGTTGTGGATTTCTAAAGCGTTACTGTTTTTCAGGGCGGCCCTAACACTGGAACAAACCTCATGCACGTATGTATATTCAGTCGCATACAAATAAAGCGTGAAAGAAAAGCGTTTTTTTGTTTTCAAAGCTGACGACAAACACAAATAACGCAAAACGATTCCTTAAATATGTAAACTAAATATATGTGGTGTGACGCAACATATTGGAACAGAAAAGCTGGTTTTGATTCATATCAGCTGCGAGTTGTTTGTGTTTTGGAGTGACCCTTCAACACTTGATGTCTTCTCCACATGTTGGCCAAAGACGAGACGAGAGGGAGGCTGCAGCGACGTTGCCATTGTTGGCGTATAGTGCAGGTTGCAGCCTCGTTGCCAAACTGAGTCAAAGACTAACTAAACAAGAGACTTTAGGTCTTCACCAACCCAGTCCCTCTCCTTTAAGTCTGTGTAGGCCCCAGGCAGCCTCCAGTGCGCACTGGAGTGTGTCAGTGTGGTTCTGGTGGTTGCGTTCAAGCTCCCAGAGGGACGCGGTTGCTGGGTTGGTGTCGGTGCGTATGCGTGTGTTAGCTGAGGTAGCCAGAGGGGGGCGCCACGTAGGAGGGATGGCGGGAGAGCTGCTTGTGGAGTATCGCCGAAATGTGGGTTTGAGGTCGTGGAATGCATGTGGCTATTTCTTCATTTCATTTCCTGGCTATTTTCATCTGTTTGTGTTGCACGTAAGCGTACCGCAGATGTCGCGGGAACGTTTGCTCGTCACAATTTATGTTTCCCTGAAAGTATGGAGCGGTGCATCTCCTCGTCCAGCCGCACGTAGCGCCCCCTGCTGGAGTCCAGGAAGTACAGCGTGTCAGACACCACTCTGGGGTCGAAGCCCTCATGACGTAGGTCTGTCTTCTGGAACTTAAAGGTTCCTAAGACAATGGAAAACACACGTCAATGTTGCAAACTCATCAGAAAAATATACTCATATGATGTACAGTTTGAACTGCTGCCTAGACATCTTCTATGTGAAATCCTAGCAAATATTGATTTTAAACTATAGTATATTACTTGTACAGAAATACAATATATGGATGTGTTCTAGTAGTATATTGATAATAGACAGGATTTTTCTGCAATGAATTTGACAGTAGTTGTTTATATGCGTATGTGTGAAATAAATTCATACAAAAATCGCAATGCCGTGTATTTTCATTGGTTTTAATTAGAGTGGTTCTGCAGTCGCCCGCTAGAGGACGCCAGAGTTTAGTTGAAATGTGTCGCAATATTTGTTATGGAAACAATGATGAGACCGCCATTGTTTCTTCCGTTTCTTGTTCATTTAAATGCCTGGTACAACTAGGGGAACAAATAGCTCATAAGAAATGAATTTTTTTGGCAGTACATGCTATAACTATTGATGTAAGAAGCGTCTGTGTAGGCTCTCAGTCGTACAGGAGTTGTCCATCAAGGGAAAGGCTGGACAACGAGCCTTTCCCTCGATTGATGTAAGAACTTAACTCATTCAACTCATAACTGAACTGCTGCCTAGAGTTCATTCTCATTCAATAACTCATTCAATCCCAGCCATTTTTCCAAAATTCAACCCCTTCAGTATCAGCCATTTTAGACGATTTTGAGTGATTTTTCAAGGCGCGCAGTATATTGTGTTCTATGGCTATATAAACATGGCACCTACCAAAAGAAGGAATAGACTCTCGTCATTCATCAGAAAAAAAGTTAGTTTCTACTGGTTTCCGTTCTTTAGTAATCACAAACAAAAGAAGGGAGAAAAACAGCTTTTTTTTCCCAAGCATAACTTCCACTTTGACACAATGTATTTGCTTTTGTGACAGCTCAGACATCTAAACAACCGCACCACAACATAAACAACACAAAAAATCGAATGAAATAAAATACACTCTGCCACCTTGTGGCCGTTTTTATGGCTTAAAACTGCGGTGACAGCGACTTCTCTTTGTGTGCGGTCGCGTCCACCTCTTTTTGCCTTTCGCACAAAATAACATAAAAGACGTATAATACATCCTTGGGAGCGAGCGTGTGGGTTGGAAAAAAAAAAACAATGTGTGAATATGTCTTTGGTATTGAATCCCCATCAGCATGTAGTCTGTTAACAGCCACTTTCACCCCACTTGGTCTTCAAAAACATAAAACCTCCAAAAACGCCCAGAGTTATATTTCTCTCCCGCCGCATTCCTGCGCACTGTCGCCTGTGCGTTCTTGTGTATGTGACGAAGACGCTCGCTACTCTACTTCTGTGACGGAGCGGCGCGGCCATCTTGTTTACGTATGAGTTCCACAGCGGAAGTCGATGCGAGCGTCTTCGTCACATACACGTGCACGCGCAGGGGACAGTGTGCAGGGATACAGCAGCAGACAAATATAACACCGAGCATTTTGTGAGGTTTGGTTTTTTTGAGAAGGCATTTTTGTGATGACTCTTTTGAACGTATATTGTTTTGAGAAGCCAGACTCTTTACTTAAATGACGCCAGCAACTAAGTGGAACTACGTTCTTCATTACAGAAATCTGACCAGAACTGGCCTTGGGAGACCGAGTGGGGGTAAGAGGGGGTAAGTCGCTGTTATTGGACTACAATGCTGACGCTATCCATTTAAGTGATTTTGGTTACCAAGAAAACCATGGAAATGGTTAGGTATCAGCTCTTAAATTCAGCTATTTTTGTTGTTGTGTCCAAACAAATGTACCTTTAGTTGTACCAGGCATGAAAATAAAGAAGAAAATGAAGATGATGGAAGATTCTTTTACCGGTTTTGTTGACTTCCGGGAGAAAGCGCAGGAAGACGGGCCTGGCGTACGGAGGCAGAGCCTTGTCCAGCTCCTTCACAAACTTCTCCAGGTCCGAGGAGTGATTGGGATCGGCGATGGCAGCCATCCCAGCCTTCCCTTCTGCGCCTAAACATGCAAGAAAGGCAAAGTCGGTGCTGTCAAACACTGGGCTCTACTGCCTGTCTGACCAAGCGTGCGTTGAAGTGTATACCGGGTACTTCCACGCCGTAGACCACCACGTCTTTCATGTCGAGAAGCCTGCTGAGCGTCCCCTCCACCTCAGTGGTGGAGACGTTCTCGCCTTTCCAGCGGAACGTGTCTCCTGTCCTGTCCTTGAAGTACATGTGGCCACACTCATCCATGATCAGCACATCGCCTGATGAGAGGGATGCGTTGGGTCAAATCAGCATACAATAAGCAACGCACTTCATCATGTACTGTATGTGCACTAACCAGAAAGATACGCGCTGTCTCCCTTCTTAAAGACGCTGTGAGCGATCTTCTTGCTGGTGGCCGACTGGTTGACGTAGCCGTCGAACCTCCGTAGAGGGTCGTTCTGAATGATCCTGCCCACCAGCTGACCAGGCTCGCCTAAGGAGACGCTGGTTAAGTGAGGACCTCTCTGACTTATCCCCGACAGCGATAGGAAACACACTCACCGGGTTTACAGGGAATGCAGACGCCGTCCGGCCCTCGGATGAGCTCCATGGTCTCTTCGTCCACCCGCACCAGTCTGATGGGGTAGATGAAGGGCAGGATTTGGCTGTTGAAGCCACATGCGCCAACCTGAAGAACAAATGAAAATCAAAATGGTAAGGTACCGAAAATAGTCCTCAACATAACCCCCAAAAAAGGAACCCACAAAAAAGATCAAGATGTGAAACCAATCCAAAAACAGATCAATCAAGTCAGGGGTGTTCTGACTTTTTCCAGCGAGGGCCACAGAGTGAAAAATGAAAGGCTGCAACTTTGCCAGTTTCATATTGTGTAAAGCAACACATTTAAATATGCTAACAAGTTATAAATATATATAAAAAAACGTATCTCAGCTTTGTCATGTAGGTGAAAAAGCCTATTATTAGTACAATTTCTTTTTCCATTTTTGCTGTTGTTTTTGAATTTTTCTTTAAACATTCTTCTTAAATGATCTTTTGAAATTTTCTTCTTGTAATATTATGACTTTATTCCCATAATATTATAACTTTTTCCCCAATTTTTCGAAAATTAAAACTTTATTTTGTTTGTTTCTCATCATAGTACGACTTTTAAAAAATAACATGTTTTTTTTTAATTTAATATTCCAACGCCATGCTACTAAAATGACATTATTTTTTTCTTAAAATTACAAATTTATTCTCGTAAAACTGCAACTTTTTTCTTGTTAGAATGTGACTGTTTTGTATTAATATTTCGACTTTATTTTAGCCGTTTTTTTCCATTTCTGCTGTTTGGAAAAAAAAAAAAAAAAAACTTTTCAAACTATTTTAACTTTCTTTTTGTAAATTTTCTTCCCGTAATTATTACTTTATTCCCATAATATTATAATATTTTAACTTTATTCTCATGACATAACATTTTCCACAACCTAATTTTCCAAAAATTACAATTTTATTCATTGTTATGTTTCTTTCTCATAATATTATTACGAATTTAAAAAAATATATTTCTTTAATATTTCAACTTTGTGATAAAATGGCGTTATTGTTCCTTATAATATTAAAACATTATTCTCGTAAATTTAGGACTTTTTCTTGCTAGATTCCATCTTTTTTTCTCTTAGCGTTCGTTCTCTTTTCCCTTCTGACTTTATTTTTGTAAAATACAGCTCATTTTTCAATTTCTGCTGCTTTGTTTTCATTTGACAACTATTTTAACTTTCTTCTTGTACTTTTTCTTCCCGTACTTATGACTTTACTCCCATAATAATTTGACTTTATATTATATCTTTTTCCGCAACCTAATTTCCCAAAAATTACAACTTTATTCATTATTTTGTTTTTCATAACATTACGACCTATAAACATTTATTTTGTCTTTAATATTTCAACCTCATGTTACTAAAATGACATTATTTTTCCTCATAATATTACGTTATTCTCGTAAAATTAGGACTTTTTTTCGCTAGAAACTGCTTTTCTTGTTAAATATTTTTAGAATGTGCGGCATTGGCCCATATCCCTTGGCCACACTTTGGACACCCCTGTGCTAAGTAGAGATATTCCCTATTGGCTTTCTTGCCGGTATCAGATGTACATTCAGAGTTGGGAGTGTTCATATCACAAAAAAAGCTCAGTTCTTAGGAGTGTGCTTTGGATGGCTGAAAGGGACCACGTGCGAACAGACCCGGCTGTTGTTGCGACACGTTCCTACCTTGTTGTCAAAGTTCCCTAGGCTGCAGTTGCACTCGGTTGCTCCGTAGAACTCGGCAATCTGCGGAATGTTGAAGCGCGTCATGAATTCCTCCCATATGGACTGACGGAGGCCGTTACCCAGCGCCATGCGCACGCGGTGCCGCTTCTCTGTGTCGCGGACCGGCTGGTTGAGCAGGTAGCGGCAAATCTCTCCGATGTACTGCACAATCTGGTGAAGGAGGAGAAAGGCAGACCGTAGCTTGTAACGATGATGAAACGCCAGAGTGAGGGTGCAGCATTTGGCTTACGGTGCAGTTGTATTTGGCGCAGTCGTCCCAGAAGCGCGAGGCGGAGAACTTCTTTCTGATGACCACAGTCATGCCGTGGATTAGACACTGGCCCACTCCCACAATGTTACCTGTGGAAACACAATTCTTTATTTAGAAATGGAATATTTTCGTAGTTAACCTGTTTACAACCTTCTAAATACGTTTTTTAACATTATTAGAGCCCTGTAGGCATGGAATAACACCCCTATAGTCACCTTTACACTCCTATTACCCAATAAAGTAGACGTAATGAGAGAAAATAAGACATAGACTCACACACGTTAGCATCTGGAGAGTTCCTTGTTCTTTTTTTTTTTTTGCTTCCTGTTTGTTACAATATATCCTGTGGTGGATACTGTCATCATCAATGTAACACACGCTAGGTCATATATCATCACGTCTTTGAATGCGTCTTCTGAATGCCTTATATTTGTATTTTACTTCATTTAGCCATTTTTATGCTTCAATCCTTCATTTAGATTAAAAGAAAATGTAATTTTTTTTTAAAAAACCACAAAAGCGCAAAATTTGAAGCGCAAAGCGGGGAGGGGAGGGATTACTGTGGGATTTTTTTAGTTTATAAAAATGTACGTTTAAAAGAAAAACATTTTTAAGTTACATATATTTAAAGACAAAGTTTTGTGTGATTATTAGGGATTCACTGATCCACATTTTTCCACTTCTGATCTGATCCCTGAATTTGAATAGCTGCCGATACTGATAGCATTTCGATACCAGAGCTCTGTTTGCTTTCATATGCAAGCATGCCAAAATACCAGCAAATGTTGCTCGAACAATATTGATCTGACACTGATTGGCCCCATCCCTAGTTGCTATTGATTATTACTACAGTATCAACATTTCACACCATCTCTCATCGACTATTTAGCTTGGCTGAAAGTGACCAATGGTAATTAACGAGAGAAGGGGATTGTTATTGGAGCTGGAAGTCATCGATGTGTCACAGCAGGCACTTGTATGTACTGTACGCATACACACACCGGAAACAATGCAGTAAAAGCTGACCAATCACAGCCTTCAAGGTCCGCATCTCCACAGCGCGAGGTTAGGTTAGCGTATGCTGGCGCTTCGACGCAGGAGCTTCAGAAAACCGGTGAAATGCAACAAATTTCCTACCTGGAGAGAAGCGTCAAAATGCGTGCCGAGTGCGAAAAACGCGTACGTGTTGGCAGGTCTACACCAGCAATCCAATTCCTGAGTTTCCTTTCCTAAAAACACAGAGACCACGTTGACGTGTTCTTGTACCTGCAGAGTGGTAGAGTGGAAGGCAATCATACAAGACGTCATCCGATGTCATCCTGAAGCCGTAATACACCAAAGCGGCCATGCGGTAGTACCTGTGAGCCAAGTCAAAAAGCAGTTCAGTGCACTACTCCACACGTGAAAAGCTACACGGATCAATCAGCCGAGCGTCCGCGTGAGTTCCTCTGCTTTTCCTACCTGCTGTGCACAACAATGGCAGCTTTGGGCATCCCGGTGGTTCCGGACGTGTAGATGTAGAAGAGGCGATCTGAAAGACACACAGCAGTGACATTTGATGAAGTAGCTTCAAAAATGTGTTTTCGTGTGGCGGGCACAGTAGTCCAGTAGTTAGTTGAGCACTTTCTCAATCGGGGTCTCAAACTCGAGACCCGCGACGGTAGTTTGTGGCATCTTCTTAACATCAAAGTTTAGTATGTGTGGCCCGCGCACCCCGGGCGTTCGCTACATACAGTTGTCTCTCGCTACATCGCGCTTGCAGCATCGCACCCTCACGCTATCGAGGTTTTCAAAAATTCATGATCACTGTTTTGTGGTTGAATGCAGCCTATTATTTGTAAGAAAATTGAACATATTCTTGGCCTAAATGAAGCATTTCCAAGCATAAAAATGTCTAAACGAACTAACTAAATGAACTAAAATACAAATACAAAGCAGAAGACACATTCTAAGCGTAACTGTGGTATTCTACATTGGTCACTAGGTGTCAGTAAGTGTTGCGTGAGACGGGCACTAGACTCGTCATTAAGGTTCTCCAGGGAACACATTTACCGTGACACTACTCGAGCAGGAGTTTCATTTATAGGGGTGTGAAAAAGTGTTGGACCCCTTTCCTGATTTCTTATTTTTTTTGCATGTTTGTCACACTCAAATGTTTTAGATCATCAAACAAATGTAAATATTAGTCAGTGACAACACAACTGAACACAAAATGCACTTTTTACATGAAACTTTTTATTATTAAGGGACCAAAACAATCCAAAGCTACATGGTCCTGTGTGAAAAAGTGATTGCCTCGCCGGTTAAAACTTTTAATTAATTGACATCTATCAGCCTGGAAAAGGTTATAAAGCCATTTCTAAAGCTTTGGGACTCCAGAAGCTTTGGGACTTCTAAACGTATTTAGAAGATCCGAAACAGGTTTTCTATGCTGTAACTACAAAAATATTCACTTTATTAATATGGAATCCTAGCTGGAAATTCACTTATCGCGGTTGGGTCTGCAACCGACTAACTATGATAAATGAGAGACGACTGTACATTACATACTGTATAATGGCATATGTACATATAATGGCAATTTTAAGTCCCACAAGAGCTGGTCAGAGGTACTTTAGCTTGCTTAGAGGAAGAAGCTCTTTAATTGGGCAAGCATTAGCCAACACTGAACTCACACCCACCAGACAGAACACTGACTACAATCAAGACGTGAACACAAAAATGACAGCACAACATATACTGTAACGTTTAAGTAAACACACATAGGGCTACTATTACTACTACAGAGAATAATAAACAGCAAGTACTTTAACGCTAAACACATAGCTTTAGCAACTTTTTACAAAACAAGTGCTGCAAGGCACTTTTTATCTTTATACTTGATGCGTTCAGGACATTCAGGCTACCTACATTTATACAGGAAAAAAAAACAACATTTTCACGAAATTCACTCTTTTCCGTAAAACTGGTATTACCTACTACTACTTTCACATTTCTCAACCGATTCAGACCGTTCCAAAGTCAAAATTCTCAACTCATTCGGGACATTTAGCCTTCCCCGTACACTGTGCTATCATGTTAGGTGTTAGCAAGTTAGCATTGCTAGCATGGTAACATTAGCATAATAGCTTTTTTAGCTATTTTCATGGGTAGACACATAAACACTTAGCACTATTATGCTACATGCTAATATGCTAACATTAGCATATTAGCATTTTTAGCCATTTTCATAGCTGTAAACTATAATCATCAAAATCAAGAAACATGTTCTTAAAATACTATTTGCATCAAGTTTCGCAGCTTCAGTCTATCACAGTTTCTCAAAAATGTTAATAAATCATGCTGTTTCGTGGTTGAATACGGCCCATTATTAATAAAATGTATGTTTTTTTTTATAGAAATTTGATGGATTTTTGCCTAAATGAAGCATTTTCAAACCTAAAAATGGCTGAATGGAGTAAAAACATATATAAGGCAGAAGCCACATTCAAAGACGTTGTGATAATGTATTCTACACTGATCACTAGGTGTCACTGTAATGGCTCGGTGAGACACACAAGCATCAGACTTGATCGCCAAAACAACGGGCATTTATTGCAGCTTTGAAAGATCTCACAACAGGCGCAGTAATCCTTAACACGGATTCTGCCATATTGGGTAATACAAATGTAAAGGTGCCTATAGGGGTGTTATTTCATGTCTTGATGGCTCTAATAATGTTAAAACACGTATTTAGAAGGTCGGAGACAGGTTTTCTGTGCTCTAACTACGAAAATATTCCATTTATGAAAAAGAATCCTTCTTTGTCTGCAGTTTGGGTCGATGGCGTAAACGTCACTTTGTAGTTGTCATATGACATCAGTCAGCTGACATTAAGCTCCCCTCCTGATTCGCGTTTGCTCCCCCGCAGTGTTTCAAGCTACACGAAGATGCAACTTTCATCTTTATTATTGTGATGATGGATGAACTAACTCTGCTGGAAGATGTCTATATCTATAATAAAAGTTATCTGTTCACTTGTAGCGGCTAGCTACGTAGAAAAAAAGTGTATTGTTTACTGGCTTTGCTTGGCGTCATGAACTCTACTACAGAAATCAGTGTTTTCTACATGTTGGCTTCTTAAACTATTATTTCACGATGACATTAAAAATGTGCCCATTGGTGAAACCTTTTCAATATGTTGCCTTGACTTTGGCTGCATTGTCTTTTGCATAATCATTTTACATTCTTGGATATGGCTAATGTTTGATAGCAAATGCTAACTGGATGTAATACATGAAGTGTGTGCCCTAATGAACGTTACATAGCTAATGTAACTGACATATTACCAGTACTCACTCACTAGTACACAACTATTTAGGACTTATGTGCAATGATCTTTATTTCCATATTGAAGTGAATTATGATAGCAACTACTTTGATTACCTGTCAACTTTGAAAATGTGAATGTGAAATACTAATCATTCATATTTACAATAGAATTTCAGAGTTTACTGCTTACATTTTGTATATGTTTTATGTTTTATAGAAAGAGGTAGATCATTTTGATTTGTACTTGCATGCTGAGAAAGTGCGTGCACTCCTGATATACATACATAACCTACATAAATACCTACTCATATTTGAATAATTATAGTAAATATATATACTTTCTATATTTATAGTAATAGGTAGATCTTTGGGACTTGGTCATTTTAAAAGTATCTCGCAGGCTAAAAAAGTGTGAGCACCCCAGCCGTACACTATACTGTACTTGAGTACCATTTAGTGGTTCAAATGTGCAGTACACCTCTCATGACAATTATTGAAAAAATGGTCTAAAAATATGTTTTTCGATAAAACCCATTATGGACGATACTTTGTAGCACAATTATTGACCAGCAAAATATGTTGTTGTGACAGGCCTAGCCCTCATGCAGCCAAAAGTTACTATTGTAAAGATTGTTTGATATTTCCTGTGGCGTGGCCTCCTTACCCGTGAAGCAGCGCTGTGTTCGACTGGGCAGGTGTGAAGGGGCGGCGGCCAGCAGCGGCTCCAGGCACTCTGTGCCCCGTGGCACCCGCTTGGGGTCCCAGTCTCCGGAGCAAAACGTCTGCACCGTCTTGCCCATTGAAGCGTGGACTTCAGACACAGCTGGGGAGAAATAAAAGGTTACAAGATGTTATGGTTTCAAAATCTCAATGCATGTCAGTAAGGCTTTTAGCAACCACACTGCCTCCTGCTGGTTGTTCCCTTCAATCTGTAGCCTTAAAAGGTTTGCAGCCATTAAGTAAAGAACAGGTGGAGGATGCGGTGCAAAGTAAGCATCCTAAATCACTCTTCAAAAAGGCTGAGGGCAGCACTTTTTCAGGATTTTTTTTCTACATTGGGCAGCCACCCAAAAAGCAGCATGAGGTGGTGAAAGACTAATTTATGAGCACTCCACAGCGCCTGGCTGCACTTTTCCAACCCTAATGCAGATAAGGCGGGAGCATCTTATTGCAGGTTACACGTACCATCACATACAGTATGAGCTGGCTAAATGCTAGAGGTCAATTCCTCTGATCACATATCTCAACATAAAAAGCCATAAAGCAGTTATGAGGTTATGTAAGAGGGAGCATAATCACATCAAGAAGCAAAATGGAAGACGGAGTGCACTGCTTGGCAGCAACCAGCAGAGGCGCTGTTGACTCAGATGAGGCACATACTGTACTTCCCTCGCTGGAAGCCGTGGGCAAGGGTACGAATGGCCTCGGGGCTACAGGGGTGTCCAAAGTGCACTTTTTATTGGCCCGCAGCATATTTTAAGAATACAATTTAACAAAAATGATAAAAACCCAACAAAACAAACAATTGCAAACATGTAAAAATCAGCAGTAATTTTATAAGAATAAAGTCAAACTATTAAGAACTTTTTTTTTTTAAATTAGGTTGAAGAAATATAAAAATGATAAAATGTTATTATAATGCTATGGAAATAAAGTCCAAATATTATGGGAGTAAAGTCATAATTAAGAGAAGAAACTGTAACTAGTTGGAAAATTTCAAAAAAACAGCAGAAAAAAATAAAAAATAAAGTCAAAATATTAACAGAAAAAAACTCAAAGGAACTCATTCAAAGGAGAAAAGAAGTTGCAGTTTTGCGAGAATTAACTTGTAATATTAGGTGGAAAAATGTCATTTTATCCCCATAGAGATGAAATATTACAGAAAAAATGTTTTTTTTTTTAAATCGCAATATTGTGAGAAACAAACAAAACAAAATAAAGTTTTTGGAAAATTTGGTTGGGGAAAAAAGTTATAATATTATGGGAATAAAGTAAGAATATTATGAGAAGAAAATTGAAATATTTGGGCGAAAAGAAAAAAAAAACAAAAAACAAGGGCAAAAATAGGGGAAAAAGAGTTCATACCAGTACACTTTTTCACCTACATCACACAATGATGTTTTTCAAATATATACTGTGTATATACAGTATATATATATACAAAATATCTAAGTGGCCCTTGCATCCTTTCATTTTTCACTACGTGGCCCCTGGCCTAGTACAACTACACTCCTCAAGCTCAAATACATTGTGGCCTTAACTGGTCTCTGGATCACCTCAAAACACTCACTAATTCCCAATCAGATGTGATCCAGTGCAATATTTATACAGCTCACAGCCACTAGGGGGCATATATCTGCACAGAAACTAGGGATTGCTACGATATGCTGTGGATGTAGCAACGGTTGAAGCATCTTTTTTGGCATTTCAGTTCAACAGCATCTTTCAGAGCAATTCCACGAGTGATTTCTGAGGGAATTGCTATGTTGCAGCTGTCTGTGTAGAAAATATCAACAGAAATACTTTTATTTTTTTAACACGAAGCAGCTCTTTTAAACAATTCAAATCCAGCACAAGCTTTATCAGTATGTTGTGACATCCTTCTCCTTCATCACTTCACTGTCCGTTCCTCCAATCTACTGTAGGAGCCATTTAAAAGCTCCATTGACTGATCGTGAAGAGCCATCAATCTTTCATGACCTCTGTAGCTTTTTCTGGGTGCCACTTAACGTCAGAGCACTCAGTGACATACAGTACCTCAACACACAGTGGAAATGCTGCAGCATAGACATGCACTACAGTAGATCCCCGCTTTTCATGAGGGTTACCTTCCCGGACCCCCGGTGATTGCCGGAAAAAACCTCACACACTTACAAGAATAGCTACTCACCGCTAATGAATGATAATGTAAGATGATCCGTGAACACATGGAATGGGAGTCACGGTGTAGCCTTTAGCCTGGTTGTCGGGCTAGCGCTAGAGGCTATATGATCATATATGATCATAAGTTTTGAGGTGGGATTGACAGTGGAAGCTAGTGGAAGTAGCCCAAGTAACCTGTGTCTCACAGCTCATAACTATGGTGCATTCAAGGACCGGCAAACAAAGTACAAAATCTCAAGGCTTGAGGAAAAAACATAGAGATGTAAAATTGTGGTACTGTACATGAATGCTGTGTGTCAGGGGTGCCCAAATTGTCTCAACCTGGGACCCACATTTTCCACTGGTCACTAAGTCGCGACCCACCTTTATTTCAGTCATTATTATTTGTATTTATTTTTCACGTTTGTTGTAAGTTTTATTTTTTCGTTTATTTTATTCAGCCATTTTGCCAAGGAAATGAGGAAGGACCTGATAACTGCATGCAGTGAGCTAACTAATTAGCCTCCAATTAATTTACTGTATTCTAAACTTAAGAACGAGTTTCAAACAGAGTGAGGAAGCAGGACACGGAATAGGAGGAGACGTTCTTTTCACTCATGTCGGACATGCCATGGCTGATTGCATGCAACGTGACGGTAATCTCATGTCAGGTCTCAATAATGGAACATTCCTGACGCCTAATGGCCAGAATACTACAGATACCGTTGTCTTTCAATTGGGGATGTCAATCAATTAAAAATATTTAATCGTGATTAATCACATTTTGTCCATAGTTAACTCATAATTAATCACACCAAACTGCCGATAGAAGTTTTTATGTATAATAAGTAGGGGTGGAAATCTCTTTGTCGCAACTACAATGATAACCACATCAAATTTTGTGTAAAGGGATATGAATTTTGGAAACACGGGCAATTATTTTATTCTAAAAATAATATAGTTAGAAATCCCACTGTTTTTGCATGTTTCATGCGAGCAGCATTTTGTCCCACTTTGTTTGACAATCCTCCAACGCACCTTCCAACTTTGTCCCGCTGCACAGATAGACTACTATACAGTATTTTTACCCTTTTTCTTTCACCTCATATTTGCTCCCAAAGCATAAAGGTAAGATTTGATGACCTTATTGTGTGCTAATGTGTATATTTGGAGGGTGCACTTTCTGGAAAAACAAAGTCCAGGCTCGTACTGGTGGGTGGTGGGTCTGTATTCATTCTGAGCTTTTAATTTGATGTGGTTCCTGTCGTAGTTTTACAAAATACATAATAAGATAAATGAGATTGCTCTAATGTACGTATGTTTTACTGATGTGTTGAAAATCTTTCCTGGTGACTAGCTAGTGCGCTGCTAATGCTATTTACATCCATTCTCATCTTGAGTTATTGTCACATTGACACAAGCTCCCCAATAGCTGTCCTCGGCTACCCCTGCTATTAAATAGCAGCTCGTAACCCAAATTTTAACTCGCAGTTCAAAGCAAAAAAATCATCCGAGAGAGGCTCGCATTTTACAAACACTTGTTAGTTGGGACACTCGTATGCCAAGATGCCTCTGTATAAATGACAATAAAAAACACTGGCAGTGCTCCGGTAACTTCTCGCTTCTCTCTCAAATAACTCTGGTCTTGTTGCGAGAGCCATCTGCCAGGGCTTTGACGCTAGTAAATTATCCATCCATCCATTCATTTTCTATGCCGCTTACCCTCATTAGGATCGCAGGGGTATGCTGGAGCCTATCCCAGCAAAGCCCTTTTCTTTCTCCATTTCTTCTCAACATTTGCTCCCGCTTGTAGCGTTTCCTCAAACTGCTGTGTTGGATGAGGGTCAAACAGGACGTCAAAAAAACAGTGCCGTTAAAGGAAAGTTCCGTTAACGCCTAACCTCTGACAGCACTACTTTCAATATTTTTTGACTAATTATACGCTATAGTCAACCACGAAACAGCGATCATTTATGTATTCATCCATTTTTCAAAAACCGCAATAGAGCAAGAGAGCGATAATCGAATCACTATATACTATAGCGAGGGACGACTACATAAGTCATTTTTGCCTCATTGTCTATGACCACCCAGAATGGATACGCGACCCACTTTTGCGTCCCAACCCACCAGTTGAGAACCCCTGCTGTACATTGTACCTATATTATCAAGTATGTATAAATTATTACCCACTTATGGTGAATGAAATGTGCTTTCTGCGGAAAAAAACGGCCTCTTTACAGAGAAAATCTGCGACTTTGTGTTGCTGCGAATGCTTGATCTCGAAAGTGTGCGGGTCCACTCTATGCGGAGTGCTGGGCCTTACCGTCAGTCAGCTCGGCTCCAAACACCACAGCCTTAGCGTTAGAAATGGTAACGCAGTGCACCAAGGCCTCCAGTCTCAAGTTAAAGTTGATGAGTGCGGCCTCCACGCCGATTTTGGCCATGCCAAGCCAGAGCCCCACATACTGGGACCTGTTCTCCATGAAGAGGGCCACCACGTCGCCCTCCTGTGGGGGAAAACAGCTGGTTACGCACTGGGATTTGCGAAAACTACAATAGTCTTACTTTGAAGCCGCGCTGGAGCAGCAGGTTGGCCACTCGGTTGGAGTACTCGTCCAGCTGCCGGAAGGTCCACCTCTCGCCGGTGCCTTCAAAGATGAGCGCTGTTTTGTCCCTGTGACGACGCACCG
This sequence comes from Dunckerocampus dactyliophorus, assembly GCF_027744805.1. Taxonomy (NCBI): domain Eukaryota; kingdom Metazoa; phylum Chordata; class Actinopteri; order Syngnathiformes; family Syngnathidae; genus Dunckerocampus; species Dunckerocampus dactyliophorus. The sequence continues at coordinate 3,424,367 of NC_072835.1, read as the reverse complement.
TCTCGGCGAAGATGGCGGGAAGGGTGTTCTTCTCCCGTAGGTGGCGCTTGACGTTCATCTTGACCCGCAACAACACTGCAGCAGCGCTGAACAACGATGACTTATTAGTAAGTATTAGGGGTGCAAAATAAGCATCGGACCGATACGAGGGAATTATGATGTCATAACGATAAACCCACTAACATTGTCCAATAGCTCGGATAACCGATAATTTCAAAAAACGCACCGATAAGGCGAAATTTCCTGTACTGTGCGTGTGAGCAAATCAAGCGCTCCTTTTTACTCCTGCCTGTGACGTTAACACCCCGTCGTAACTTCCCCCGAGCTCACTTGTAAACGAACATTTGCTTTCAGAGACATTTCGCGTGCTGGATGCACCAAATGCTCCGTGATGAGGGGAAAAAAAAACATCGAGCACACCAAAAACCTCATCAGCCACCTGAAACGCCACATCGCTACCACGCTTGGGGCTTATTGTGTGGCGGCGTTTGAAAAGCGCAAAAGTTTTGCCAGAGACCTCCGTGGCATCACACCAGCTTCTCGGAGCTTGTGCCCAAATACAGTGCACCTTGCTGGGCCATGCCAGGTGGCTCCTCCCGCTCTATACTCTGGTTCTCCTGATAGTAGTGATGTGGTAGTAGTGATGTCATATCTGATTAGGACAAATCAACAGGTACAGTTGGTCAAATCCTCATTTATTCAAGTCCGTCTTACCTTCAGGTGTGCAAAAAACCAGTGTTAAATCTAAATTTGAAAAAGGTAGATATAAAAAAAAGTTATCGGTTTGAAAACAAATTATCAATCACATCTAGTATGTATCAATACCGTTTAATGTTGTAGATGACCACAATGTAGCCCACCGGACGCCCTCCAATATTATTCACCTCACTTATGCATCATCTCACTTACATGTCTTTTTTCTGTGCCGTCCCTATTTCAATGTTATGATGTTTGATGATGCTTGTTTGCTGTCTGCGAATAGCAAAAAAAAAAAAAAAAAAAAAAAAAAGTGAATAATGGACGCACCCATAAAAAGTCCTAAAACTGCCTTTTTTAATTTTTTTGATTTATTATTTGGGTAAGCAGTATCCAAAACAGAACTGGCAATGAGCTTGGCAACAAAAACAGCAGAGGGTCATAACTCAACATAACTGTGTGACTCACTGTGTCATAAAAGACACAGCAACACATGCACAGGGCAACTACTACGACCACAGGGGAATAATAAACAACAACTACCTTAGCTCTAAAGGTGTACTTTGGCCAACTACTTACAATAAGGTGCCGCAAGGCATGCTGGACCCAACATCGCTCCCATCCTAGTAGTGCTTTCAGGTTCCCAGCATGCCCTGCGGCACTTGTTTTGCAAAAAGTTGCTAAAGTTAAACGTTTATTGTGTTTGTTACTTATTATTCCCCACAGCAGTAGTAGCTGCCCTGTGTATGTTAATGTATGTGTTACATGTTGTGCTGCCTTTTCTGTGTTTGCACCGTGATTGTAGTCAGTGCACATGTACAGTATTATACCGTGATTTGCGGACTATAAAGCACATGTAAGCATGTAAGCAGCACCCACTAAATGTAAAGATCTGTACCAGTCTATAAGCCGCAGGTGTCACTGTTGTAACATGGGATATTTAGAACACAGAAAGATGTTAAACAGAAATATTTTTTTCAGTTTTACTTAAATAAATGCTTTTTATTTAAGCATTTATAAATGCTTAAACTTACTTCGATCAAACTTAAAATGATCAAACTTACTTAAGTTGTGTCAGAGATCGCTGCATAAGACTTCAAATTGTGGTATTAGCTTCCACTTCACTTGTCCACTTGTCACTTGTTCTGCACTGTTCTCCCCAAACAGTGCAGAACAGTGAGTGTAATATGACCAGTTAAACACTAGCCTACCAGAAAAGTCATTCATTGCCATCCTCCTCCGTCTTGACAAGCATCACAATTGAACAGCCTCATAATTCCTTTGTCACACTCTTTGTCCATCTCTCTCTCTCTTTCGTTGTCGCTCTTCATTGTTTAGCCATTTAGCTTAAACTATCCTCTTCACTCAGTCCAGCCTTTCGAAACCCATTGGTGATAGCAGACTGTTTGTGATGCGAGTAGTCCAAACAGAAGCTGTAGTAGTTCTACACTTGATCAAACTTACTTAAGTTGTGTCAGAGATCGCTGCATAAGACTTCAAATTGTGGTATTAGCTTCCACTTCACTTGTCCACGTCATTACTTCCTGAAACTGCACTCTAAGCCTCATGGGAAATGTAGTTTTTGGTCATAAATTAGCCGCATCACTGTAGAAGCCGCAGAGTTCAAAGCATAAGAAAAAAGTAGCGGCTTATACACTGGAAATTACAGTACTTACAAAATGTTACACAGCAATTTCTACTGAAGTTGCCACAAAAAATGACTAATAATTTAAAGCACAGAAATCTGATAACATGCAGGGGCACGATCGACTCAATATTATTTCATTTTATAATAATAATTTCTAGTTTTACTTTTTTAAGAATATATTTGTAGTATTTCTGTGTCAAAAATCAGCCAACATTTCAAAAAACTTAAATAGTGAAGTAGATTTTAATGCAAACCACAACAGTGCACCTGCAGTATAACGGTACGTGCTAAAGTGCTAACATGTCAGCAACATGTATTTTTGCTACGTGATGAGAACTGAACAGAACTGTGTTTGGAAAAAAAACAAAGGTCGTCTGTTGCCTATGAGACAATATCCAACACCTGTCATAAAACACGGGGGAACAGAGGTGCAAAATGGAAAGATGGCATTTGACATTCGACGTTTGGTGCAAAGATCCAGATAACGCTTCCAGATTCATAATGCCAAGTATAGAGAACATACAAACCCTTTATTTTTAAAATCACAGATATTAAAATTCGCAGATTTAGTACACTTTCAAACCGCTAGAATAATGTATAAAGTTAATAATAACTCGTTACCCAAAAATCTAATCAAGTATTTCTCAATCAGAGAGGAGAAATATGATCTTAGAGGAAAATTAAACCTAAAACATTTATATGCGAGAACAACGCTGAAAACCCACAGCATTTCCGTGTGTGGAATTAAATTATGGAACGGATTGAGTAAGGAACTCAAACAATGTACAGAGATGAGCAAATTCAAAAAACAATACAAGCAGTTGATGTTTGCTAAATACAAGGCAGAAGAGTCCTGATTGTTCTGTCAGGCTTGTTATTTTATTTTATTTATTTTTTTATTTTCTATTTTATTTTATTTTATTTTATTTTATTTTTTATTTATTTAATTAAATTTTATTTTTTTTATTTATTTATTTATTTTTATTTATTTATTTATTTATTTATTTTTATAATTTTCTTTGTTGTGTTTAAAAAAAAATAAATAAAAAAAAAGCTTTGTTCTTATTTATTTATTTATTTATTTAGTATTGTCATCATTATTATAATTATTATGAATGTTCTCTCCTTTTTTTGGGGGGGAGGGTTATCCCACCGTTATCTATTATGTGTTATCCTGACTATCACTGAAAACATGACATGGAATCCAGGAAGTGAACTACATGTACTGTACTAGATGTAGAATGGATGGGGGGTAGGATTAAATAAGCTTTGCTTCTTCCTACTCCTTTTGGACATGTGGAACTGTCAAAGAATGATTCACGAGATGTATTCCATTGTAACCTTCATGTTCAAATAAACTAAACCAAACCAAACCAAACCAAACGCTGTAGCCAGACAAGCGAGGGGGTGCTGTATCATTACTGACGCGTCATCAAAATCTGTTATCAAGAGAGTCTACGACTTCATTGAAGTGTGCACTACAAAAATGTAATCTGACAGCATCGTCCAGCTTTGTTATCTTTATAAAGGCACGGAATTTTCCTACAGACCACACTGTGTTGTGCAGCCCATTCACACGACATTACAGCTGGTTAGTTCACTTTGCTTTATCTCTATCAGGAGACGTATTTCCTCTTAAAAAAAAAAAAAAAAAAAGAGCAGCGACTGAAGGGAAGCAAGTTAATGCAAAAGTAAATATTGGCTTTAGTGAAGAATGCTTTGCTATTCTATTGTCCTCAAACTCCTTCAAATATTTCTGCAACCTGCTCTGCCACTACTATGCTTCAAAACATACTATTAAAATCAATCCTTTTGGCTTGATGATGACAGGGATGCTTACAGAGAAGACAGTCGGCATATTTTGCATGGAGCACATTCCTATTACCGCATGGTGACGCTTTTAGCTCACGTTCACAACGCAACACGAAAGGCATGAATGACACTCAAAACACGCAGGCACTTACTGCAAGTCTCGGCCGATGGTTTTGGCGAAGATACGCAGGAAGCGCCATCCTCCGCTTCCCAGGTAAAAGATGAGGATGGCAGGCAGAACCTGGAGCCACGGCAGGCGCACTACCAGTCTCAAGACCAACAGCAGGGCCGTGCAACACGCTAGACGAAGCATCCTGCAACAGTAAGACGCTTGTATATATATACAGTATATACAGTATATATATAAAAAAAGGTAACATAACGTCATCAACGTTCACATTCTGACTGCACTGAAGGTCGTAGGCTTTGCCAATGTTTTCTGAATGAAAATACCAACTGAAGTCGCAAAAATACACAGTCATACTCAGGCATATGTGCGTCCTCACTAGACCTCAGCTTAGCGAACATCAGTCGGTTAGCGCTTTGCTTTTTCTTTTGCCATCTGTGGCTTTTTTGGGGGGCAGAAATCGCTCAAACATGAAGGACATCATGCAAGGTTAGCAAGTTGCAAGGGAAAAATGTGACGCTGAAGTCCAGGCAGTGATGTTATCCGCATGGTCACCTGTCATCAAAGGTATTTTATTCTTTCGACACTCTTGTGACTTAAAATATATTAAAAAAACAAAAAAACCCAAAGAGATACGAAGCACCTTAGTGAAACAAGTGTTTTGTCACTTTACTGTAGATACACAGTGATTAACTTCTTTTTACACTTGTATGACCATCACTTTTTAAAACCCTCAAGGGCACCTTGGGGGACCAAACATGTACATTCTGCTCTACATTTGATGTTTTTTTATTGTCAATATATTGGTGAGTTGTACAAAACTTGCCCAGGACTTGTTTCTGTACTATTTATTAACATTACTACAAATATTCCACTTTGCACTTCCATTTTGGAAAACATTGCACATTTTGTGTTTTTCCCCCATTGAAAAAAAAAAATCTGAAAAAAATTATATATTTAGGGTTAGTTCTGAGGTTGTTGGAAAGATTTGATGGGGTTAAAATGGGGGAAAAAATACATTTGTACGAGGGGGACTCTTTTGGGACCTAAAGGTGAAAAGTGTAACTTCATTTTTCAAGGGCCTCAAGGGTTGGAGGTTTTGATTACGGCACCAAAACTTATGAGGTAAAAGGGGCTCAAATTTCACATCCACGTGTCGCAAAAATGATTTTCTTACAAAGCGCGACAGAATGACAATGCGATATGATGAGTTTTGACAAATAAAAGCTCTAAGTTGGTTTGTTTCCCTTTTTATTTGAAATTGCTTTGCAAAGACACAATCTGGATAAGACTGAAGAAACTCAGTTTGACATTTCAGCTTCTAACCCTGCTGACATTGGTGGTGTTTACGATCTTACTTCCTTGTGTGGACCCATCTTGTCAGGGGTGTCCAAAGTGCGGCCCGAGGGCCATTTATAGCAAGCGTTCTTTTTTTTGTGGCTCACCGTACATTGTAGCAAATTAAGCAAAAATGTTTCCCGATGTCCCTAGCTGCTTGTGAGTAGTGTATATTGAACACATGAAGTGAACACATTTATTAGCGATTGCTGTGCTATAAGGAAAAAGGGGTAGGATTAAGTAAGCTCTGCTTCTTCCTTCTCCCTCTCTGTACTGCAAACTGTAAACAACAGACAATTGTAACCTTGCGTGCAAAAATAAAAAAAATATACATCACATTGGTCCACATGTCCTTCGATTTGAAGTATACGGTCTCGGCTACCCCTGAAGTAAATTATACCCTCAGAAAACTTTAAACAGGAAGTGGATGCAGATGATGAAAACCTAACCTATGCTTGGCTTGGTCGTGGGTAACAAGTGACAACTGAGAGGCGTCCAGTGACACCTAAAGACCAGGATAGAGGATGAAATCTACAGTCATAATGACCCTGAAAAGCATTGTTGTCATCTAGGCATTGTTAAGATGTTAGTCAGACAGAGGCTGCACATAGAATGACTCCTGTCTTCACCCACCCTGTAAGGAGTTGCAGAAAAAGATATTGTGGCAGCTGCTGCTGCACCCGGAAATGTTTTAGGCGTGTAGCATCATATTGCGGTAGTTACATGGCACTATGTGAGCCATGTGCGCGTTCACAAAGGGCCTAAATGACTCCTTGTGGACGTCCATGCACGAAAAAGGTTGCAGATGGATGGCTGTGTAGGATTCCACCAAACACAGTGGATGTGCAAGTCCCAAATGGGTTTAACACCGGCAAGGTTGACAGAGGACAAGCGCAACGGTCACATCAGGCAACCTTTTGTTACAACAAACGCCTCTCACCTGGTCCGGTCACAGCATGGAAGGTGCAAAGAAGAAGAAATCCCAGACGAAGAAGCTCCCTGATCGGCTTAGAGGCCAGCCTGATGGTCGGTGCCCTTCTCCGCCTCTCACTGTCGGCTTGATAGCGGCGCTAGGAGAGGCGCGCAGTCGGATACACGCACCGGGATCTCCCCCCCACCCTCTTCATGAAATTCGCCCTGCTGTCGACGTCGACTTTGACCCGGCGAGCATCACTCGTCCACGATCCCGGTCCGTGATATCATTTCCCGCCCCATTGTGCCTGATAAAACGCCGATAGCAGGCGTAATTCCAATGACCTTATAATTTTCTCAGCAGAGCCCGCCCACCACCAGCATAGCAGTGAAGGCGTAATCGGTGATTGACAAGCGCCGCCACCAATCCGCGACGGATATTTCCGACCGAGAATGGGGAGGGCGCTTGACTGGAAGGAAGACGCGGCCTTCGCTTGCCTGCCTGTCGCCGCCTGCTGCTCGCCGACATGCAGCGTTTGTGTACCCGGTAGTGGACAAAAAAACCCTGATGCGGAACTGTGGTAGTTTAACGAGCGGTGCTTACAGCGCACGCATTTTAGTCTCGGTGCGCTGCGCCAACGGCGCATGCGCCTTCTCAGGAGCCAAGCCTGTTCTGCGGAAGTGCCGTTCTGGTGTTAAAGGTGCATGATGTGTTCCGCTGTATTGTTCTGGGGCCCACATTTAAAGAATCATTTTATTTTATGTGTGATGTTGATGCCATGCTCTTCCATATCTTAACATTTTTTTCTAAAATAGTCCAAAGTCACAGATTTAAACAGGAGTATGAATGCATGACTCACAAATCCTTAATACGACAGGAGCAATGTTTTTAAGCACCTGCCACAAAATGCTAGCCAAAGGTCCAAAAAAAAAGATGAAAAAAAAAAACAAAAAAAAAAAAAACAGCCCTCTGCTGTTTTAAGGACCTACTGTAAAAAAGAAGGTCAAAGATCTATACGACAGTGCTCTTGTGTTTTTTGGAGTCTGTGGCTGCTGTAGCGGATGTTTGTATCAATACATGATGATGGAATATTTACACTGTTAAAGGAGAGTCTGAAAAATATGTACTAAATAAATACACAAGCTAGTCTTAGTTGCAGGCAGTGAAAGGAGTGACAATTGTTGGAATTACTTACTAGCAAACAGGTAAGATTGCAAATGATCCTTAAGCGACACCTATGCTCCCATAAATTGAAAGCAGATACTTCTTATCAATAGCTGGAGGTGTCTTCAGCAACAGCAAAGTCTACAGAGATAAACCACGTTATTATCTGATGCATCAACCTGCAGTTATGATGCAAGGTAACAACGCGTGATCAGCTTTTCCCCCCACAAGAATGAGGACAAAGTTCATCCATATATTGTTTTTTTGAAGCATCAGTACACACACTGTGTTTCAAGACAGATAAGGACACACCCGGCTGCTCGACGATACTAAAACTACAAATGAAGATAAATGCTATTTTTGTGTCAGTCATCCAGTTCCAGGCCAAAGTGGCTGTAGAGATCTCGTGTGGTGGTCCCGCGTAGAGCAGCTGCAACAAACAGCAAAAAAGAGTAGTTAAACACCCCCATTCAGTGCATGGCTTCCTCATCACCTTAAAAACAGCAAAGTGCTCCTGTTGTACAAAAGATCTTTGACTAGCGTTTTTGCAGTAGGTCGTTAAAAACAGCAGAGTGTTGCTGTTATATAGAAGATCTTTGGTGTTTTTTGTTTTCAGTAGGTCCTTAAAACAGCAGAGGATTCCTGCTATATAGCAGATCTTTGACTAGCGGTTTTGCAGTAGGTTGTTCAAAAAACAGCAGAGCATTGGTGTTACATAGAAGATCTTTGACTGGTGTCCCCAACACACCCCCAGTAGGTCCTTGAAAAAAGCAGTGTTGCTGTTATATAGAAGATCTCTGACTGGCGTTTTTTCCCCTCAATAGGCCCTTAAAAACAGCACAGTGCTCCTTTCATATAGAGGATCTTTGAGTAGCTTTTTTACAATAGATCATTAAAAAATAGCAGAGTTCCTGTTATATAGAAGATCTTTGACTGTATTTTTTCCAGTAGGTCCTTAAAAACAGCAGAGCGTTCCTGTTATATAGAAGATTTTTGAATGGCGTTTTTGTAGTAGGTCATTAAAAACAGCAGAGTGCTCCTGTTATATAGAAGATCCTTGACTGTTGTGTCCCCCACGTACATCCTTAAAACTGCACAGTGCTCCTGTCATATAGGGAATCTTTGAGTAGCATTTTTCCAGCACGTCATTAAAAAAAAAGTTTCTGTTTTTTGTCAGTAGGTCCTTAAAAACAGCAGTGTTCCTGTTATAGTATAGAGCAGGGGTCACCAACGTGGTGCTCGCGGGCAGCAGGTAGCCCCCCACGGCCACATGAGGTGCCCGCAAGCCTGCTTTTCATTCAGGTTTTCAGTTAATAATGAAAGAACAGTAGAAAGAAATACATTCTGAAATAATGTGAGTTGTGGACACCAGCATTTTGTTAATGTTCTGGTAAAACAAGCATATTCGCTTTGTTTGGGTTTAAAATAAGCTCTGAAAATAAATGTTACAAAAATGAGTAGCTCTTGGCCATTTTCATTTTGTAGAAGTAGCTCTCACAAGGAAAAACGTTGGTGACCCCTGGTATAGAAGATCTTTGACTAGCGTTTTTTTGCAGTAGGTCCTCAAAAATATCACAGTGCCCTTGTCATGTAGAGAATGTTTGAGCAGCATTTTTACAATAGATCATTAAAAAGAGCAGAGTTCCTGTTATACAGAAGATCTTTGACTGTTTTTCAGTAGGTCCTTCAAAACAGCAGAGTGCTCTTGTTACATAGAGGATCTTTGATTAGTGTCCATAGCTCTTCTGTTTTAATTGATGTGATTTGTTATATGACAGAACCTTGCATTGACATTATATACAAAAATAAAAATAACTGGCTGTTTTTGAAGTACCCCCACACTGGCTGTGTATCCTCCCACCTAACACTGGACCCTTGACGCCTCCTCCTGCTGCTGCTGCCTACGCAGTTAATAAAGGTTTTATATTGGAGTCAGTTTGACTCTAATAGATTATTTCCATTATTTCCAATGGGGGAATGGATTGTGTTTGATCCTAGAGCAGCCGCTGTACCTGAGAAACATCAGTAAAATGTCTGGTGGGATACATTGTCATCACATCTGTCAATCTGCATTTCTAGTTTTAAAATGCAACACGGCTAGAGACAAAGTGACAGCTGTCCACGCAGCATCTCCTTGACAGCGTGCAGCACGTCAAACTCGGCGACTGAGCGTAGGCCCTTTGTGAAAGTGTGTGTTTTTTTCTTTAATGAGCACGAGCGAGCGAGGGCAGAAAGGCAGGAAGTTAGTGTGTGTTTGCATTAGACTGTACGCATGTGTCTGCATGACGGACAGAGAACGTGATTGTGCCTAAGTGTTGTGTAAAAGACATCCATTGTGTGCGAGGGGAAACTCTCTTGGGCTTTACAAAGGAGTCATTATCGGCGTGAATGTAGAGTGAGAGAAAGTGGCTTTGGAAGCACAGTAAAAAAATGACTAAATGTGTGAGGAAACTCGTGGCGATGTCTCCTTTAGTCATGCGTGTGCAAAACTAGGCAAGGGTTTGTTACATCGTTCATGCTATGGCTGTGATTCATCTAAACTTTCCTAACCTTTCCACACTTCCTCATTTTGTACAAAATCATTTGAGCTTGGAATGACTAAACACAACAACACAATCTCCTGATTATGATCAACGCATGTCATACTGTGTATTCACATGAATGAACCCGGAAAGTGACATTCAGTGGACAGCCTGTAGAAGACATTGATACTATCATTTGATTAAACTACTTCATTAGGCGATAAATAAGCAGGGTTGTGAGATTGAAAAGTTGTAACGTACAAACAAACATAGAGGACGTGTATGGTAGAAAGTCTCTGAAGAGACGCTACTCTGGCGGCCTCTGCCGGTCGACTGCGTAACAACTACAATTCAAACTAATGGCCATCCTACTACATTAGCCCTTTTTACGCTGTCTGCTAAAGCTGTGATGGGGTCAAGTGGTTCCACCAGTATTCCCATACGTGTAGAGATGCTGACTTTTCACTTTTGCAAAGAACCGTGTTTACTGTTAACATCTGCCCCATATTTTCAGCCAAGCCCGCAGCCAAGCCCTGTTTTTAACACCTGAGATCATCAATTTGCGTCCGTGCATCTTATACTGTGTCCTATCCAGGAATTCCCAGACATTTTAGGTCTTTCCAACCACATGTAAACCCTTTACTGCGGCACACACAGTTCTTTTATAAGCCTATTAATATGCTACGTACGCTGACAAATTTCATACCTAGTCTACCTAGGAGTGACTGTCCCATGTCCTTGATATCATTGTACTCATGCAGCATGTCGATGTGATCATCCAGCTCCTCCACTTTGTATCCCCTGGAGAAATAACAACAAGTGCTCAAAAACAGGACCCATACTAAAATGCATACATACAAGGGACGACCACCGATTCCGCATGTGATGGGCATATGCCGATAAATGCCTTTGACATCACAATTCATGTCATGACAACACAAACATGTATTGAGCCGACAAAGGACGCACTTGGTCCCGTATCGAATCAACACTAGTCTGTAAAACCTCAATGGTTTGAGTTTGACAGCTTGACACAGGCTACTCCACTCCAGGCCCGTGTGTTTGATCACTCCCTTGTCAAACCTATTGGTGTTCAACTTTTCTTGCATCTTTCTTTACACGCGTTGCCTAGCTGTCACCGGCGGCAGCTAGGTATCTAGAATTTAGTTTTTGTCCCACGTTCATGGGCTACATTCTAACTTTTTCCAAGTGTCACTGAACAATTTTGCTCTCTTGTTGTCATTTGTGTGTGGCTGTACTTTAATGAACGTAAAGCCTTATGATGGTGACACTATCACAGGGGTCTCCGAGCTCGCCACCTGATGTTGAGTAGATCACCGAAGGGTCAAAGAATATTTGCTTCAACTCTGAGCAGGTTTTTATTGTAAGTAACTCAGACTTTATGCCTTTATATAATGACAAATGAGCACAAAATAGTATAGAGACGATGGCCACACTGTTTGATGTGCTTGGTAAATACAGTAGTGTATAATTGAAATGTTGCCTGCTGGAGACCCCTGCAACCTGGACACTTAATTTATTCTCTTTTAAGATTTCTTTTTAATAAGGATATTTATTTGCATTATTTTATTCTGTTCATTTTGTTATCTTGAGCTAAAAAATAAATTACTGAACAACTTATTCCCCATGTATTGTTATTACTCCAAAACATGCATCAAATTAATTTCAGGTTTGTGTCAAAGAGTACATACTGTAAATTGTTTCCCAAAAATAAAGGTAAAAAAAAAAACACATGAAAAAAAAACTATCCGCCCAAAATTTTATTTATTAATAATGACCTATTTGCCAGGGGCCCTTAGAATTGGGGTAACGGTGGACCTGGCCAATACCACTCATCATAAATAAATAGGAAAATGTACAGTTAAGTCATGTGATCTGTATCGGACGATCTCACTCATGGATGATCGGCATTGGAATCGGCAGCATAAAACCCTGATCGGGGCATCCCTAATACATACTAGTTGTCCCCTGATAAAACAACACTACACGTTCATTCCAAATACTAAAAGCAGCTGCACTCACTCGGACTCCAGCTGTGCTATCTCAGCATCCAGCTGCCTTCGGCTTCTCTCCAGCTCCTCCACTTCTTCTTCCGGACTCAATTTAGTCGTCTTGGTGACCTGTCCCTGTGCAGAGAAGCAGGAACAACAATATCAACATTTAAATGTGATACACTGTACGTGTTCGGGTTAAGCGTGGAATAGGAGAGGTACTTACTGGTGATTTGAAGTTGGAGTTCACTTTCTTCAGCTTTGAGAAAGGAGTTCTACATCGACACGGAGATCGTGTCATGTAAATAATTTAACACCTATAATTAGAACAGTCCACCTGCAATGTTTTGTTTTATTTTAGCTGTAAACGTGTCACACAATCTGCTGAACTGTGTGTGCATTGGCCCCTGTCTCAGGGGTACTTTAAACATCTGGCAGCGGTTTAAAAAAAGTGTTATTATAATGGCTATAATGATAGACCACCTCAAAAAAAAAAAAAAAATTGAATTTGACATGTTTTTACTCATTAAGACACCCAGAGATGAATAAAGGATTTTGGATTTACAATATAAACTATAAGACATTGGAGAGTGTGTGAACGTCCCTCCTTGTTTTGCAATCACACCAAAACAAACTAAACCTCATCCTACAAATAAAAAAAAACACCCAATGTCCAATAATATATGGCATTTCTGCAGGACTTTCCTTCTCTTTCTTCACACACCAGACAGGCTCACGCTGCTCTGTAAACAGACCCCACCCACTCTGCTTTCTATCAAAGCCTAATGTTCCTGGAGATGCTGTGAGGCAGTCCCCACGGTAACCATAATGACCCGCATATCACTGGAAAGCGCAGTGTCTCTAGCTTTGGAAAACATTGAAATGATTTAGATAGTGAAAGACTTATGGTAATTAAGTAATTTCTTATTTTTTTGCATGTCTGTCACACTTACATGTTTCAGGTTATCAAACAAATGGAAATATTAGTCAGTGTCAACACAACTGAACACAAAATGCAGTTTTTAAATGAAACTTTTTATTATTAAGGGAGAAAAACAATCCAAAGCTACATGGCCCTGTGTGAAAAAGTGATTGCCCCCTAAACCTAATAACTGGTTGGGCCCCCCTTAGCAGCAACAACTGCAATCAAGCGTTTGCAGAATTGTTGTCATTCAGCCAAATTGGAGGCTTTTCCAGCATTAAGCGCCTTTTTAAGGTCATGCCACAGCATCTCAATAGGATTCAGGTCAGGACTTGGACTAGGCCACTCCAAAGTCTTCATCCATTCAGGGGTGGACTTGCTGGTGTGTTTTGGATCATTGTCCTGCTGCAGAACCCAAGTTGCTTTCAGCTTGAGGTCACCAACAGATGGCCGACATTCTCCTTCAGCAGAATTCATGCTTCAATTTATCACAGCAAGTCTTCCAGTCTTCCAGCAAAACCGCCTCGGACCATCACACTACCACCACCATATTTTACTGTTGGTATGATGTTCTTTTTCTGAACTGTGGCGTTACTTTTATGCCAGATGTAATGGGACACACACATTCCAAAAAGTTCAACTTTTGTCTCGTCAGACCACAGAGTATTTTCTCAAAAGTCTTGGGGATCATCAAGATGTTTTCTGGCAAAATTGAGACGAGCCTTAATGTTCTTTTTGTTCAGCAGTGGTTTTGGTCTTGGAACTCTGCCATGCAGGTCGTTTTTGGCCAGTGTCTTTCTTATGGTGGAGTCATGAACACTGACCTTAACTGAGGCAAGTGAGGCCTGCGCAGTTCTTTGGATGTTGTTGTGGGGTCTTTTATGACCTCTTGGATGAGTCGTCGCTGCGCTCTTGAGGTAATTTTCACACAGCTTTGGATTTTTTTTTCACATGGCCGCACGGTGACTTAGTAGTTAGCATGTTGGCCACAAGGTCAGGAGATCAGGAAGATCTGGGTTCAAATCTCCATTTGGGCATCTCTGTGTGGAGTACTGGGTACTCCGGTTTCTTCCCACATTTGAAAAAACATGCAAGTTAGGTTAATTGGAGATTCAACATTGTTCATAAGTGTGAATGGTTGATTGTCAATATGTGCCCTGTGATTGACTGGTGACTAGTCCAGTGTGTACCCTGCCTCACGCCTAAAGTCAGCTGGGATAGGCTCCAGCTCCATAGAAGATGGAGCACATTCAAGTGTGACAAACATGCAAAAAAATAAAAAAATCAGGAAGAGGGAAAACACTTTTTCACACCACTGTATGTACTGGTCTTTTACAAATAAGGCACATATAAATGTGAGGAGTTTATGGGCATGATTTCCCTAAGAAAGCTATATAGTCAGCTACATAACTTACTTAATATAGTAAGCTATTTAACTGTAAAAATAGGTAATTTTCTTTCAAAATGAGTGCAGCGTCACCGGACAACGATCGTATATACCATTTACCTTTTCAGTGCTCCTCTCTTCAGCTCGTTCCCTTCTGGTGTGGAACTGATGGACTTTCTTTGTTCACCGTTATCTACAGACGTTTGCTCTAAATTCATATTTTTGGCTAATATTTAGCTTAGTCTGTTTACAAGCGAAGGCCATTGAAAAACCAAATCAGGAAGTTTGCACTTGGCGGGCTGTTGTCATGCTACAACCTGATTGGTTCGCTGCGCTCAATAGGCGGGGTTTTTGGTAGTTTGGTAATACGGTAGCTTAGAAAGGTCATATAGTATATGTTCTTTTTGCTAGTTTAAAACTTTGTAAATGCAACACTCCTAAAATTAGAAAAATGCTTATAAAAACAACACAGCAAGCAGCCTTGTTTGTTTAAAGTATTTCCAAAAGAAAGTCAACATCTGATAGTTCGCCAAAGCTAAACGTACTAAATGAACATGTCCTGTCTAATGTGACCACTAGATAGAGACAAATCCTCACTTAAACTGACTGCTGATTTTAATGTAGGATTCCCTTCAATTGTGCACTCTCCCTGTCTCAAAAGCAGACTATTGCATAATCACAGAGTGGCACTTTGACATATATTCATGTGTTAATCTACACCCAAAGCCTCTCTGGCCTGAGCGCTCAACCCCTCCGAGCAGCCTCTTAGACTAATTCACTGCCACCAGCGCTCTCAATCTAAATCACTGGCGGATTAACAAAGCAAAAGGTCAAGTTCAGTGGGCAAAAGACACACTATTAGACAACACACACTGAGAGAAGCTCAGACTTTTAAAACAGCACATTGGAGGCTGGAGATGTTCAGTATATGGTTCACTGGGTAAGTAGAGGAAAGAAACACGGTGAAAGATTTAGCTTTAAAAAAAACATACAGAAAGATGGAGGAAATGTGTGGAGGACATAAAATCAAAGTCCATTCAGCTTTCATTGCTTATTTATTACTCGGCACGAAGACAGAGAGGGTGGGAATAAAAAATTCAGAGAGGAAACACGGCCCTTTTTCTCCTTTTAGAAAAGATCACACACACTACTGGCCAGTAATGGATCATGCATGCACTGGTCATGTGTGTCACAGATGGACCGTCCCCATTATGAGGCACACCAGCAGAATCTAGATAGAGCCAATGCAAGAGCTTCATCAAATACTGGAAAAAAGTACACTACTGCAATGTAGAACCAAAGTAATAACTATACAGTATATTATATACAATATTGTATAATGCATGTTTAATTTGTATATTTAATAATTTAAAAATCATAATTATAAAAAAGCTTAAAAACTTAATATTTAAAAATACAATTATTGTAGAATGTAATTTTTAATTGGAATTTTTATTGTAATAATTTAATAAATTCAATTTAACACATAGTTCAACTCATCACAAAGAAAAAACTATTCTAAAAATGTGGCATGTAACACCTGCATTATGTTGTATAACTTGAAACTCATTACTGGATGGGATCCATTGTGACATAAAGTGTGACAACACAACATGTTTGCTTTTTTGCACATAATCTCCACCCAGAAACAGAAAGAGCAAGGCAACAAGCTGCGGGGAGAAGACAGGCGGCTTTTGTGAGGTTTGTTGGAAAGCCTCCTATCTATCATCTTCATAATTCATGATGGGGATCCCAGGCACTCTGTGCTCTGTGCTGCATCTCAATTCCACTGCTGGAGAAGAAAACATGCAGAGAGAGCAAATAATGGATGCAAACACAAACATAGTATAGGATAATATAAGAGGAAAAGGGAGGAGTAGGAATCAGACACATTCAGCAGGACATATTCGTCATTATTGGGCTTAAAATGCGAAAAAAAGTGTTTATTCTCTCATCGTTTCTATCAAGCACACCACACTACACTACCTGTTCAGGTCTAGGTGCTTGATCTTTCCTTTTGCAGTTAGAACTTGGATTTAAACAAAATTAGGTCCAAATTTCTTAGCCTTGGGTTAGCAATTTAGCACTGGTTCAATCCTCATAAGCCTTGGGCCATGTTTCTCGAAAATGACATAGCCACAACAAATAAAGTGAATTAGCTTTTCTGTTTTCCTAAAATCGGTTTTGCTGGGCTTTTAGCAGATGTTTGTGATGCTTACGTAGATCTATTGCATGGTATGGTACAGTGACTATGGATTTACTATTAATATAGCAACAAACACTGTTGCTCCCCGGTAGTAAATGGTCTTTCACTTGAACAGCGTTTTTCCACCTCCAAGGGCTTTGACACTTCTAGCACATTTGCCTACTGATGACAAAGCTGACAAACAAGCTAGCGAGCTAACAAGTTAGCCTCTCCAGTTTATTCTAAACGTAAAGCTGTTCAAACTTTCAGTCAATGTTAATAAATGGAATATTTTCATAGTTTTTATGATTTTTTAAATACGGGTTTTAACGTTAGAGCCCTGTAGACATGAAATAACACCCCTATAATCTGTAATCTTGTCATCTTCACACTCCTATTCTTCCTTGTTTACATAACATTGCGCAGGCAAGGACATAAGACAGCTGCCACTAGCTTGGCGAGCCAACAAGTTAGCCTCTCCAATTTTCTTGTTCTAAACTTTAAAAAGTTTCAAATGGAGTGGGGTGTGAGGACAAATGAGACAAAAACTTACCACTCCCACACAGAATGAGAGGAGAATCATATTAGGCTTTTAAAAAATATTTATATCTTTCAACTTCATGCTACTAAAATAAAATTTTTCCTCATATTATGACTTTATTCTCATAATTGTGACTTTTTCTTGTTAGAACTTTTTCTCTTAATATTTTGACTTTTGTATGGTATAATATGGTATCATCATACTGGTATCATATCATACTCTGGTATGGTATAGGTACACATTGGTCTAGTCTGGTATCATATTGGTATACTCTAGTATGGTATCACATAGGTATACTTTGGTCTGGTTTGGTATTGTATAGGTATCTGGTTGTCTGGTATGGTATCATATTGGTATTACATTGGTATATTGTTGTACGGTATTGCATAGGTATACTTTGGTATGGTATCATATTGATATACTCTGGCATGATATGGTATCGTATTGGTATACTTTGGTATAATATTGTATAGGTATACTTTAGTATGGTATCATATTGGTATCAGATTGGTATATTGTGGTATGGTATCGTATAAGTATACTTTGGTATGGTATCACATTGATATACTCTGGCATGATATGGTATGGTATTGGTATACTTTGGTATAATATTGTATAGGTATACTTTGGTATGGTATCACATTGATATACTCTGGCATATGGTATGGTATTGGTATACTTTGGTATAATGTATAGGTATACTTTGGTATGGTATCATTGTGGTATACTCTGGTTTGGTATGGTATAGGTGTGCTTTGGTATGGTATGGTATCATTGTGGTATAGTCTGGTATGGTATGGTATCATAGTGGTATACTCTGGTATGGTATGGTATACTTCGGTATGGTACGGTATCATAATGATATACTGTAGTCTGGTATGGTATGGCTAGGTATACTTTGTATTATATGGTATCATAGTGGTATACTCTGGTCTGGTATGGTATAGGTATACGTTGGTCTGGTGTGGTATGGTATCATAGTGGTATATTCTGGTATGGTATGGTATCATAGTGGTATATTCTGGTATGGTATGGTATCACAGTGGTATATTCTGGTATGGTATGGTATCACAGTGGTATATTCTGGTATGGTATGGTATCACAGTAGTATATTCTGGTATGGTATGGTATACTTCGGTCTGGTATGGTATGGTATAGGTACTGTCAGGCTCTGAGGAGTGGGTGGTTGGGTCCCAGGATGCAGACACAGGACGAGTCCAACAGTTCAAGATAATTTCATGAAAAAAACATAGATAAGGCAAAGAACAGGAACTCAGGGTGACGGTAAAAAGCTAAGAAGCTAAGAACCAAGGACTGCACTCAGCAAACAAAAGATAACTGGAACTACCCGGTGAGCTGGATGGATTACTGGACTGCAGGATGGCCAAGCAGGTTGGAGTGGCGTGGCCAGCTGCAGCAGAAGGACAAAGGGGAGTGGTAGCAAGAAGTGTAGCACGTGTGAGTGTGCAGTATATTTCAACAACAAACTGCATCTCAGCGTTGTCACATACAAGAGCTGAAAAAGTCTATTAGTCATGTCAACTTCACTCTTTGCTCTTATTGCCCTTTTTTTATTTTCCAAATATTTCAACTTTCTTCTTAATTTTCTTTTTACTCCCTTTTTACTCTCTTCTTTTCTCAAGTACCTAGAGACACCATTCTGCTTTCATTTGGTCAGTTGGTCATGTGTCAAGCATACAAGACCAGTCATCCTGTGACTATTATTGTGTCTGTACTCCAGGCAGACTCCAACGTTACCATGGGAGCACATTCACTGTGGACGATCCAAGCTCCTGAGGCAAAGCCTCCGCGGCCAGCGAGCTTGTTTGCAGTTTGAAGGTGAGACACAAGTCAAGGTACAAAGAGTGAATCCCAATTTTACCCTTTATCCCTTATCTTACCCCTTACCCCTAGGTTTGTTTGGCGCATTCACGAGAATCAATTCTTAAATCAAGGGGTAAGGGGTGTACAGGGGTGTACAGCCCTATAAACCAAGTATGGTTGGTGACCAGACTTGAAATGAATATACCACACTGCAGGGGCAGAGCAGAGACAAATAGAAAGAAGCATACAGACATAGACTTTGACAGACTTTATTGATCCACAAGGGAAAAAGCTTAGTTACAGTAGCTCAAAGGCAGGAAAAAGACAAACACTCTTAAATAAAATGCAATGCAATATGAATAAGATATAATAAAATTAAAATAGTATAAAAAAAAATAAATCAAAATAATATAAGATAAAACAAGATTTGCATACAGTCAAACCTGTCTATAGCGGCCACTAAAGGGAAACGGCAAAAGTGGCCGCTATAGGCAGGTTGGTGGCCATTTTGAATTTGTGCGTGCACATATTAACATGTCTGTGATTAGAAGCTTGTTGTGTTTGCAGGTACATATAATTATACTGTTACATGTTGACCAGTAGAGGGCACTGTGGGACTGCGGATAAAAGTTTTAAAGAACTACTAGGTTAATAAACCGCTGTTAATAAAGCCATTAAAGTGCATCGGCGATGTGAGTCTCTCCTTCCCCACAACAAGCGGCATTACAGTATTGACCAGTGCACATTGTCTCACACCAGGAAATAAACGGTGTCACTGTCTGCAACAAGCTCCAAAGAAGACAGCTTTTTTTATGTTGAACAACTGACAGTTTGTGTGGATCTTGTGAATTATTGTGACTTAGCTAGGACTCAGTAATTAAACTCTAAACATGACGGCTTCATTGCTTAAAAAACGTAACTTTTTCGTGCATGAAGCTTCTGCTTGAGTCGGTAATTTGGCCGCTATATGCGGTCAGATATTGACCAAGACAGGTGACCACTATACACAGGGTTTATAACACGTAAATTGTCTGCGGGGGATTTTTCAGTGGCCGCTATAGGCAGGTGGCCGTTATATACAGGTGGCCGCTAAGACAGGTTTGACTGTATTTACAAATAGTGTATACCAGGGGTCACCGACGTTTTTCCTTGTGAGAGCTACTTTTACAAAATGAAAATGGCCAAGAGCTACTCATTTTTGTAACATTTATTTTCAGAGCTTATTTTAAACCCAAACAAAGCGAATATGCTTGTTTTACCAGAACATGAACAAAATGCTGGTGTCCACAACTCACATTTTGTATTTCAGAATGCATTTCTTTCTACTGTTCTTTCATTATTAACTGAAAACCTGAATGAAAAGCAGGCTTGCGGGCACCTCGTGTGGTCACGGGGGGCTACCTGGTGCCCACGGGCACCACGTTGGTGGCCCCTGGTGTACAGAATATGGTAAATACAAGTAAATGTACAAGGGAGGGCCGAAAGTACAGCGCAAAAATGTGGTGAATTATCTTTTACAGACAAGTGAGGTATTGTACAGTAGAGCTGGATGGTGTGTGGAATGAATTAAGTCCTGTAGCGTTTACTGTGGGAACGGAACGGGAGGAGTCAGTTGGAGAATAAGCTCCCCTGCGCCTGTATTGTCCGATGGAGTGGACGGTGGGTCGGGTTGTCCATGATGGAGAGCAGTTTGTCCAGTGTCCTCCTGTCTCTCACTGTTACAAACGCCTCCAAATGCCGACAACTTGCTCGGCTTTCCGGATTAGTTTGTCCATCCGGTTTATGTCCTTTCCACTGGTGCTGACTTTCACAGCAAAATCGCTCATCTTTCATTACATATTCAATCATTTGCTACTCCATGTAAATATTCGCCATGTTTTGAATGTGTACACTTACTTGCAGTACTCTGTGTGTACAACAAACAACAAACACGCATGCACATGTCAATTTATCGAGGCCGGCAAAATTATCGAGTTTGTTTTTATTTATCATGTGGTTAATTGATTTATTGATTATCGTAACATGCCTAGTTCTGAAGTAGGCTATATAACATTGAAATAATGTAGAAATGTTTGCACCTTATTTTATGTTAGGAAACATATATTATGAACAATTGAATGATCTCATCTGCCAATGTCACAGCGGTGAAGGGTGATGATGGAATGAGAATCAAGTGGTGTCCCATTTCTTAGGGGCTTCTTCCTCTTGGTCTCAGGTTTTAAGGGGTTGGGGCAGGACGAAGGGGAAGGGCTAAGGGGTAGAATTGAAATTCGGCCAAAGTATGCAGTCAGAAACAGCGAGGCAAGACGAGGAAGTGGATGCACTTATTAGAAGGATGAGTCAGAGCTAATGAAGGAGAGCGAGCACAGATGGAGGCGTGCGAGGTGCCACCCTGGCAGGCCTAGACATGAATAGATGCTTTGTGGTGGCGTTCATACAACCAACTAGCTGCAGACATGAAAAACCTCTCAGATGATGTCTCTCTCTTTGACACCGTTATTGTCAGGCCGGCTCGAGCAGCACCCCAGGAGGCGACTGTCACAGGCGCTACAAAACAAATTGTCTGGAATCACGTTCATGACATTGCTAAACTTGACATGTAATCATCGGGAGGATTGTTCAGTGCGATTGTGTTCCACAAAAAAGCAACAATGGACTACATTCACTGGTATTTCAGGGCTGATGCTAACACTAGCTGCCAGTGCTAGCTGCTGGGTGACTGACTAGTACGCCGTTAGCTAGCAACTTTTCAGGGCTTTGGCCAGCAGACACCTGATGACTGACTAGGGCTCAAGCTCAAGACCTGCTTGAAAGACCTAATTGAACCCAAAAGACCAGATCCTTGAATCAGATTCCAAACCCAAAGGTTTCAGGACTGTCTTGGAATTGTCCTTAAACACAGAAGATCTGACTTGGATTCAAGATCAAAGGTTTGATCCTTCAGGAAACTTATGTCCAAGTCTAAATCCAGCAATCAGGTCTTTGAGCTGGAGTCTGATGTCTTTCAGGTTTTTGTCCCCCAGACACCTGATGGCTGAGTTGGATTCATGACTTGCCCCACAGAACTGACACCTGATTGAACCGCAACGACCAGATCCTTGAATTAGACAGCAAACCCAAAGGCTTCAGAACTGTCTTTGACTTGTCCTTAAATACTGCAGATCTGACTCAGATCACAGATTTGATCCTTTGGGCAGCTTATGTCCAAGTCAGGTCTTTCAGAACAAGTCTAAATCCAACGATTAGTGTTTGTCCTGGAGTCTTATGTCTTTCATGTTTTTGTGCCACAGACAGCTGACTTGGACTCATGACCTGATCAAAAGAACTGAAAACTGATCAAACTTGCAGCTCAACCTTTTGGACTTAAGGACAAAATACCTGATAATTGGTCATCCTTTCAACCCTAAGTCTTGGACTTGAATTCAAAGAAGACCGGATTTTAGTCTAATCCCTGGAGCGTCAGGTATGAGGACAAGTCTTTATTCCAAGTCAGGTGCAGTTGGGTCTTTAGCGAGCATGTCCAAATCAGGCCAATGTGCGAAAGTCCATGTGAAGTCTAATGTCTTTGGAGCCAAAGCAAATTTTCGGGTGTTTGCCTCCCTTTGTCACCTGACAACTGACTTGGACTGAGGCACAAGTAATGACAACTCATCTGAAACACCTGAGAATTCACATTGATTGGAACCCAAACCCTGGAGACACACAAAAACGCACAGTTTCAGTGTCTGCTATCAAATATTGAATGGGTACTATGGCAGAACGACACCCTCGAAGGAATGGTCAGGGGGATCTTTTTTTTTTAACCCCTGTCCTGTCCAGCCTTTAAAGCAGATAGAATTGTACATCTAAATGCCGTCAAGTGCTCAACAGATTTACTCTGCCAGGGAGAAGTGTGATATACAATTACCCTGTTATACAAAATTTATTTGACTTTGATGCTTGTTATAAAGCAAATTTGGAGCGACCGGACCGGAGCAGGAGGGGACAGAGAAGAAGAGAAAAGGAAACCGGGGGGGACGAAAAAAAGAGAGACAAGAGACAAGGACAACAGCAGCAACAACAACAATTGTGACAACAAGAACAGAACAACAGAAACATACAGAACTACATCAGCAAATAAATGTCTGACAACTATAAAGACGAACAAGGACTTAAGGACAAAGGACAAAACAATATCAACAACCACAATGACAACGCTGTCAATGACAATCACACATAATAGCAGTCATGAAATGATGAACTATGATAGTGATCACAATGACAATACTGCATTGAAACAGTCACACATAATAGTAGTCATGAAATGATGAACTATGATAGTGATCACAATGACAATACTGCATTGAAACAGTCACACATAATAGTAGTCATGAAATGATGAACTATGATAGTGATCACAATGACAATACTGCATTGAAACAGTCACACATAATAGTAGTAATGAAATGATGAACTATGATAGTGATCACAATGATAATACTGCATTGAAACAGTCACACATAATAGTAGTAATGAAATGATGAACTATGATAGTGATCACAATGACAATACTGCATTGAAACAGTCACACATAATAGTAGTCATGAAATGATGAACTATGATAGTGATCACAATGACAATACTGCATTGAAACAGTCACACATAATAGTAGTCATGAAATGATGAACTATGATAGTGATCACAATGACAATACTGCATTGAAACAGTCACACATAATAGTAGTCATGAAATGATGAACTATGATAGTGATCACAATGACAATACTGCATTGAAACAGTCACACATAATAGCAGTTATGAAATGGTTTTCCATGATAGTGAACAGAATGATAATTACTGTAATGCACATCATTGTAAAAAAAACTATAGCCATACTGCTGATATCACCGTCGCTGTAATAAAACCAACAACATAATAACACCCTGGTTAACTCAGTGAGTAATGTGGGGAAGTACGTATGTACTGTGAGTGTGCATATGTACAGGTATCTCTGTATGTGGGGAAGACTTCATATATATATAAAGGTGCAAGAATGTGTGGGCGTGTAATTGTCACTGAGAATGCATGAAAGGAAAGGGGCCGCCTTCCACCTCCCAGAGAGCCCCGCCCCAAATAGCCAGGCCAAGCTCCCGCCGCCAGAAGGCCACCAGGTCCACAGGGCAGGCAGCACAAAGATCAGTGCCCCAAGAGCCAGCCCAGAGAGCCCTCCCCCCCAGGAAGACCAGCAAGGGGCCGAAGAGAGGTAATCCCAGCCAAGGACAGGGCGTCGGCGGGCCGGAGGACTGCCAACCCCCGAGACCAGCGAGAGATCACACCCCACAAAGGCAGACGAGTACCTGAGGCCACAAACCGGCAGGCCCAGAGACGCCCCCACAACCGGAAAGAAGCCCGCCCACGCCGGAAGCGCCAATCCCCGCCCACCGCCACCCCCAGGGAGCGGAGCCCGGCCCGCCCCGGGCCAACCCCAGGGCCGCCCCGCCCAGGGATGCAGGAGGCACACGCTCCACCCACCCCGCGGAGGCACGGGCGGCAGAGATGTATCACCCAGCACCCGACCCCATGGAGCAAACCCCTGTATGCCGCCCCCCCAAAAATAAATAACTAAAATAAATAAATAAATAAAGTACACACACGCACGCACATACACACTCCTACGCACCCACATACACACTCCTACGCACGCACATACACACCCCTACGTCCCCATGCGCACGCACATACACAATCCTACGCACTCAAGCGCGCACATACACGCACGCACACACGTGCGTGCACACACACACACAGTGGTCGACTGCCCGACACCCGGAAGCCTCACCCTATCCCCCGTTGGTAACCCAAGGAGCAGCGGAGCCGGGGACCCCGGGGTCCCAGACATACAATCCAGAACCCAGGCGCGAAGAGCGCGGACTGCCGGGGAGCAGGAGGACACCAGGCCACACCCTCCCAACGGTAGGACGCCGCCAGCAAGGCAGACAGATGAGCCAGTGAGGAGGAAAGCGGGAAACTGAGCAGGCGGGTGGGAAAACGGGCGAGCAGCCAGGCGAACCACCACACAGCGCCAACCGACACCCGCAGGCCAGCAAACCCCGAAGAGGGATCGGGAGCACCGCACCCCAAGCCGCAGGGAGGCCAAGCACCAGAGCCGAGAAGGCGAGACCAGCAGCAGACCAGCCGATGGACCCCACAAACCACCAGAAGCCAGACCAGCCACATGCCACCAGAGCCGACAGCGCACCGGAGCCCCACCCCCGACAAGCCCGCAGACAGACCGGGGGAGGGGAGGACACAGACAGCGGCCCAGCAGAGCACTAAGCGCAACGCCGACAAACGCCCAAGCGCCCGGCAGAGGACAACCCCCCCCAGCGGGCCCAGGGGGATCTAGGGTGAAGTCATATCCCTTAAGGAGGAGAATAAAGCACTGAGCAAGGATACCAAGGCACTAAGAGAACAAATTGAGGAGTTACATGACGAACATGCTGCCTTGTGCGCAGCTCTTAAAGAGTCTAAAAATCCTATGGAAGAAAATAGAGCATTATGCATTGATATCAACATTCTGGAGGACGATATCAAACCATTATTGGAAGATAATGCAGCCTTGCGCTCTGCTTTTAAGGAGGTTACAAACCCTATGCAAGAAAAAAGAGCATTATGCAATGATATCTACATGCTACAGGATGATATCAAGGCACTACTGGAGGATAACGCTGCCTTGCGCACCACCCTTGAGGAACGGAAAGAAGCCAAGGACAATATCAGTAAGCAAATGGAAAATATGTATAATTGATGAGATGGATCAGAATATGATCCTCACAAGACTCCGAATTACACCCAGGCCAAAAGATAGGGTAGTCCAAAACAGAGGAGGACCAGAACGAATGGATGTTCCTTCAACAAAGCAATGAATTACCAATCAAAGGAGGTGGACATAGATATCAATACCATCGATACTTGCATCCCACTGCACAAACGTTTACATGAATGAGCATCCGACGGAACACAGCGCTGACGAGAAAGCCAAGAAAGCACGAGACTTGAGGAAGCAGGGAAAGATACAAAGCACTTGGAGCACCAACGGTAAAATTCACATCAACCTAAACGGACGCCGAGGAGAAGCGAGAGTGCTTGTTGTCAAAGAGATCAACGATCTAGGTAAATATTAAAGAGCACGTCACCATGACAACAAGGAATATGGAGGATACAAACCACAAAGAAAGACGCACGCAGTTAGAAGGATGATACATTCATGAACAGTTGACATTGAACATCATTGCCACAAGCGGCTGCTCAACACAATCGCTGGATTTAGGAACCCAGTAAACGCAAAAGACAGCAGGAGGTGGATCCGGATCCCTAAAACCAAAGAGCGCTTGTTGTTTTGTTTCCGTTGTTACATTTTTTTTTCTTTTTGTTTAAAAAAAAATATCGAAATACATTAAACCATAACCAAAACAATGAAGGATTTTTCCCACAAGATTTTATTAGCAACATTGTGTGTGTTTTCCAGTTAGCCATTAAAAACAAGGACAGGAAAAAACATGGCTGGTTGTGAACAAAAAGCCAGTCAATTCAAATACTTTGGACGTCAAAGCAAACACTGCATTTGCATACACGCCTGCAATATTCATAGGAATCAAAAGAATACTAACAAAGAATAGCATTTTGTCTCACTCCTTATATGGCACTGACTTCCTGTGTGGCTCCCTAACAAGGACATAGCATAGCACTGTTAGAACGTGTCAATAACTCCATGTTGGAAAAAGAAAGCCGCTAAAAGGATAAGCAGAGAACGAGCATCCATTTGAAGACAGAAGAAGAAAAAAGGCGTCCAGTCCAACCAAAAAAATCGCAGTCACGCACTTTTTTTAGTCCGAGTAGGAGTACTCCTACTTAATCTGCTGTTACTTTTCAGCACTCGGATCAACAAATCAAACAGCACAGAAAGAAGGAGGGAAGGTTTAGAAGAGTCCGTGAAGCTCCAGCAGAGGGGGGCGGAGTCTGGAGTCTCTTATCGGAATAAATTGCAATACAGTATATGGATTTCATCACTTCTTGATTATCCTGTTATCCTTAAAATAAATAAATGAGGCATTATTGCAGCAGGCCTGCGCAAGATTTAAAAAACAACAACAAAATGGGCGTGTCCTCATAGGAATCTAGTAGGATTTCATACGTTTTTCCGGAATAAAATTTAGTAAAAATACTTTAAAAAAAGGTAATTTTTTTTAAGTATCAGGATTACTACTTCATACTTTGAATACTTATTTGACTTTTACCGTATATCCTGTGTTTATTATGATATAATCATTTTACTGTACACTAATGTAAATATTTAATGTGTATTGCCAAACCTAACCAGGGACTGAAGATGGACGTTAGCGCCCGGAATCTCTCTTATCGGAATAATCTGTGCACTGGTGTGAAAAAGTGTTTGCACCCTTCCTGATCTCTGCCCCCCTGTTACCCATACCGATACCAACAGTAAAATATGGTGGTGGTAGTGCGATGGTCTTCAGGACCTGGAAGACTTGCTGTGATAAATGGAAGCATGAATTCTGCTGAAGGAGAATGTCGGCCATCTGCTGGTGACCTCAAGCTGAAAGCAACTTGGGTTCTGCAGCAGGACAATGATCCAAAACACACCAGCAAGTCCACCTCTGAATGGATGAAGACTTTGGAGTGGCCTAGTCCAAGTCCTGACCTGAATCCTATTGAGATGCTGTGGCATGACCTTAAAAAGGCGCTTCATGCTGGAAAAGTCTCCAATGTGGCTGAATGACAACAATTGTGCAAAATTCCTCCCCAGCGCTGTAAGAGACTCATTGCAAGTTATCACAAACGCTTGATTGCAGTTGTTGCTGCTAAGGGGGGCCCAACCACTTATTAGGTTTGGGGGGCAATCACTTTTTCACACAGGACCATGTAGCTTTGGATTGTTTTTCTCCCTTAATAATAAAAAGTTTCATTTAAAAACAGCATTTTGTGTTCAGTTGTGTTGTCACTGACTAATATTTACATTTGTTTGATGATCTGAAACATTTACCGTAAAGTATGACAAAAGTTGGAAATCAGGAAGGGGGCAAACACTTTTTCACACCAGTGTGTGCGTCATTTCATCACTCGTAGATAATCCTGCCATCAGTTAATTAATAATAAATCTGATAAGCATTAGCCTGCACATTGGCGGTAATATTAAATAATAATAAACATGTTTTAAAAGGGGGTGTGTTCTAATAAGAATTTGGTAGGTTTTCCTGCGTTTTGAAGTATGATATTTCAAGAAATTCAAATTTCAACTCCAGACATTCAGTTTTTCAACATTAGAAATGATCAGTTTAACATAATTGGACTGAAGATGGTAATTAGCAAAAAGCTGCTACAAATCATCTCCCTATATTTTATTCATGTATTTTACGTATTGGTTTTAAGGAAGAAGGAATCAAATAGTAGTGTCCTGCTGCCTTATAGTGAAGCGTCCGGCGCACAACTTTACTTTTGGAAGTGACTACTGTAAATATGGTTCCTTGCCCGAAAAAGCTTGAGAAAATATGACTAACTGCTATAAAATGATGGCAAAATATAACATTTCTGTGGCAAATACAGTAGGTCCCCGCCTATTCACAGAGTTTGCTGCTTTAAATTGTATATGCGTGTTTTCTGGAAACTAATTTGATGGCGCTATCTGCAGGGGGAAAAAAGAGTGCTGGAACTATGAATCCAGCAGAGGGCGATGTCTCTCAAGTCGGTTCACTCAGCATTTTCCAGCAAGATGCTTGATGTTGTGTAGCTGCACGTTTTGTAAGCACAATTCTGTATGCTGTGTGCATGTGATTGTTTCTTAGTGCGTAAGACTCAATTTAATATTGAAAATTTAAAACGTGAGAGGCATATTTTCAGGTCTAATCAAACATACGCATTTTCGTCCAGCTGCTTGTCCTTCGCAGGCAACTTTTTTGCGGTAACTTTTGGTACGATTTCCTACTAAATCCTTGTGAGAAAGCAGAGTACAAGACATTTTTTTGTAAAATAAATAGCTGTTTTCTATCTTCTGTGAGCCCTTGATGTGATTTTGACTGTACAGCCAACGTTCAATCGATCCCCGCCGTCTTCCTGGCTCGTTCATGGTGGAGTCTAATCCGCGCAGGATGGAGCAGAAGCGTCCTTCCATGGCAGGGAGACACCAATCATGTTTTTGTCCTTAGCAGCCACGGCACAGAGACGATCCCTGACCAGGACGTCATCCGGGAGAAGAGGGAACATCTTTTACAACAAAGCCAAGAAGTTATATCGGAACGTAAATAGTTAAACATTTAAAAGTCAGCGGAGGCCCTGAGAGTACGACGACGGTTTAAACGTCAGTGCTGATGCTGCAGCTGCGCGTGAACATGTCCCTCATGGTGACCGAGCGGGCCAGGTGGGGCCTGCGGTAGTTGGAAATGTTGACGGGCACGGGCAGCTCCATGTCCTGCTGCTGTAACGGCGGCGGTGGCTGCTGCACGGCACGGTAGCTGACCCGCTCGCCGCCGTTCCTCAAGCCATCGGCCTGGTGGACCTGCGGGGGCGGCGGCTGCAGGTAGAAGGGCAGCTCGTAGTGCGTGCACGACGGGCAGAAGGTCTGCGAGCGTGTCAGTTTCCTGGCCAGCGGGGGGGTGGGGAAGAGGGCGGGGCCATTGGGGATGGAGGAGGCGGCGGCCGTAGCCGCCACAATGTTGTGGTTGGAGTGGACCGGCGGGAGGCGCGATGTGACGGCGAAGTCGGGCTCCTCCTCCTCCGACTCGGACTCCTCCTTCTTACAGCAGTAATACTGGAGGGAGGAGCAAGAAGATGGAGAAGTCAGGTCACGTGGGAAATGATGTCAAACGTTTAAGGCAGGGCTGTCCAAGCGGTTTTTCCAGCGAGGGCCACATAGTATGACGGAAAATTAGGGCCACATTGAAAAAAAAATTAGAGATTTCGAGAATAAAGTCGCAAATTTACCAGAATAATGTCGTACATCTACGAGAAAAAAAGATTTAAATTTACCAGAATAAAGTCGTACATTTACGAGAATAAATTCGTAAATGTAACAGAAAAAAAGTGGTAAGGCCAAAGATCACATAAATCTCCCCTTTTCGTAGCTGTCTCAGGCAATGCCTGTTACGACGGAATAATCTGAGATTTCAAGAATAAAGTCGTACATTTACGAGAAAAAAAGTTGCAAATTTACGAAAATAAAGTCATAAATGTACGAGAAAAAAAGTCGTAATATAACCTTTGCCCAAGGCCAAAGGTCACATAACTCGCCCCTTTTCATAGCTGTCTCAGGCAATGCCTGTTATGACGGAGTGTTAAAATAATCTGAAATTTCGAGAATAAAGTTGTACATTTTTAAGAAAAAAAGGTAATAAAAGGTAAAAAAAGGTAATATAAAGGTAATATTACCTTTGCCCAAGGCCAAAGGTCACATAAATCACCCCTTTTCATAGCTGTCTCAGGCAATGCCTGTTACGACGGAGTATTAAAATAATCTGGGATTTCGAGAATACAGGTAAAGTCGTACATTTACGTGAAAAAAATGTTGTAAATTTACAAGAATTAAATCATACATTTACGAGATTAAAAAGTTGTACATTTACGAGAATAAAGTCGTACATTTACGTGAAATTTTTTTTGTAAATTTACAAGAATAAATTCGTACATTTACGAGAATAAAGGCCAAAGGTCACATACTGTAAATCTCCCCTTTTCATAGCTGTCTCAGGCAATGCCTGTTACGACGAAGTATTAAAATGATTTTGAAAATAAACTCGTAAAATTGTGACAATAAAGTTGAGAAAAAACTCGTAACTTTATGTTACAGGCATTGCCAGAGACAGCTATGAAAAGGGGGGACTTGTTTTATGCTTTGCGTCTGCAAGGTACTGTACGTGCGGCTCCGTGTGGAGAAATCATCACATCATTTTCACATCCACGCCCCCTCCAGCGGCCCTTTTCATGCAGAAAACTCCCGCTCCGCACACCTCCACATTTTTCTAACTACGTGGACGCCGACACACGAAAAAAACAGCAGACGAGCAGGAGATCCTCGCCGCTGAAGTACAGAAATACTGGCATTTATATGAGGCAGCCTACCCTGGCTCACTGAAACAAGTTGTGTTTTAAGTCCAGTTGTTTGTTTTTTTATGTTCTTTTGACAAACAGTATTTCTCACTTGCACAAATAAACACTTGTACTTTGCTTCCTAGTCGTTTTCTTGCTGTTGTTTTTTGTGTGTCACTTCACACCTCAATCGCAAATGGTATCACTCAATTAATATCCAAATAATCTCAGATTCGCAACAAGATTCTGAATGTTGTTGCAAGTTTCCCTGGAGGTACACACGACTCCTACATTTTCCGAAATTCCTCCGTTGGAATGCGCCTGAGTCATGGCGCAGCCTGCGACGGATGGTTAATCGGTGCGTAAAATGTTAATTTCTTGCCTTTTGCGTGTTGTTATGTGGCCATTAACTTATTTTACAGGTGATCGAGGCTATGCCCTGGCACCTTGGCTCATGACACCATTGAATAATCCGCAGACCCCACAAGAACATGTACAACCAAAAGCACACACTTAGACGCTCCTGCGTGGAGCGCACCATCGGTATACTCAAGGAACGCTGGATGTGTTTGGACACTGCCGGTGGAAGGCTGCTCTACAAACCAGAAAAGGTAGGTTTTGTAGTATTTAATATTAGGTTTTATTTTATTTATGCTTTGGAATGACAAAAAAATAAGAGGCAAACATTCTGATTCTTTGTGAAGGCTCTCATTAATCCAGGAATTCTCCATTGCAAATATGTTTTATTTGGTCAACTGGATAAATAATTGATTCTCTGTTGTTGCAGGTGTGCAGCATCATAATGGCCTGCTGCGTCTTGCATAACATCGCAATGAAACGTGGTGTGCCTATTGCGCACGTAGCAGACCCAGATAACGACATGCGCCCCCAGCCACGTCTTGAGCCAGAGCACGGGGCTGCTGTATTAATTAGGCAGCGTCTAATCAATCAAATGTAACCACAGAAAAAATAAATTGTCACACACAAACTATGTATTTTTACTTTATTTTTCCATGATGATTGTGTAAATATTTTGTAGAGTTTCCGAAATGGTTTGGTTTCTGATTGATGGCCCAGCTCCCGTTTCCTCCAGATCCCTCCAGTGCAGTCTAATCTTTTTTTTTTGTCTATTTTAAGTCAAAACACTTCTTTTTAACCTCTGCGGTGGTGCGTTTCTCCGTGGAAACGGCATTTATGTTTCCTGCAATGGTGCTCCATGCCGACTCTTTTTGGATGGCCTGATGACCGGTGGATACACGTGAAAATAAGGTGGTCTTGTGTTCGCTCACTCCTTGTAAAAGCACCTCTATTTCAGTAGAATTGAAGTTTTTCTTCTGTTTGTTGTCCAGCTGCTTCTCAGTCTTGCCCTCGCACGTTGCCATCTCCGCCTCCAGCTGCCTGTTGCGCACGGCACATTTTTGACCTTATATAGGAAATAATAGGCGGTGACCTATGCAAATTAGGCCTCACATGCACGGGCATCCCCGTTGGCATTCATCAACCTAAGAACACCGGTGCGAACGATTATCCCTACTTAAGAACGTGTCGTGAATGTGGCGCAGTTTCCAACCCACGCCTTCTTAAGTACACTTCTTAATAAGACTTTTAGGAAGATGTTCGTGAATGAGGTCCATTGTCCTTTTCTTTTGCACGGTTGATATGAGAAAAACCTAAAACTGTTTTTTGTATTTGCATGTAAGCATTTGGTGTGAATTAAAAGGAGTGTTTTATTTGCAAGTCAAAGCAGTCCTGTGTTGTCTTCAGCCATGTTTAGCATGCCTTTTGGAAGCACATTCTCCTGCCAAGTCCCTGTGGTGTTCAAGCACGAGTGGACCGCTTTCTCTTCCTTTTCTGTCGTTTGTGCTCAACTGCTCTGTTTTGCTGCCATATTGTAAATAAAAAATTGCCGGAAGCAAGAGGAAACATTCCTTCCTTCCTGAAGAGCTATGCTCGATTTTCCCTCTGACACGTATAATACGTAATATTACCACTTTATTCTTTACATTTACGACTTTATTCTCGTAATATTACGACTTTTTTCCTCGTAAATTTACAAATTTATTCTCGTAATATTACGACTTTATTCTTGTAATACTACAACTTTATTCACGTAAATTTATGACTTTACTCTCATAATATTCTGACTTTTTTCTCGTAAATTTGCGCCTTTATCCTCATAAATGTATGACTTTATTCTCATAATATTACGACTTTTTTCCCGTAAATTTACGAGAATAAAGGTGTAAATTTACGACTTTATTCTTGAAATCTAAGATTTTTTATTTTTTTTCAATGTGGCCCTAATACTCCTTCGTAACATCGTGAAAAATGAAAGGATGCAACTTTGCCACTTTGATATTTTGTAAGGCAACACATGTAGATATGCTAACAAGTTATATATATTTCAAGAAAAGAAGTGCTTCTCAGATGTGTCATATTGGTGAAAAATCATATTATTAGTATCGATTTTGCTCTTTACTCTTTTTTACCCCATTTTTGCATTTTTTTCCCCAAATATTTAAACTT
Source organism: Dunckerocampus dactyliophorus (assembly GCF_027744805.1). Taxonomy (NCBI): domain Eukaryota; kingdom Metazoa; phylum Chordata; class Actinopteri; order Syngnathiformes; family Syngnathidae; genus Dunckerocampus; species Dunckerocampus dactyliophorus. The sequence goes on along the minus strand of NC_072835.1, from coordinate 3,390,673 downwards.
TCTTCTTATATAATCTTCAGAAATGATGACTTCATTCCCATATTTTAACATTCCCATAATATTATAACTTTTCCCCCAACCTAAAAATACAACTTTATTTTGTTTTGTTTGTTTTTCATAGTACACCTTTAGAAAGCCAACAAAAACGTAACACATTCTTTCTTTAACAGTTCAGCTCTAAGCTACTAAAATGACATTAATCCCTGTACTGACTCTAATGACTGTAAACATCCTCTGTCTCGTACACCGCTACACTGCTGTTTGTGCAGCTGAGCATCCTGCCCCCTCCACTACGTCACATCCAGAAACGAGGCTGAGCTGCTCGCTAGTTGGCCACGGCTGGCACCATGAACTATGAATCATGTCATGTCATTTAATGTTCGCTTTCAACAAATGTACAACATGATTAGAACATAATTACAAAGAATATATCATATTTTTAAGCAAAGTTGCTAAATCATCTCATCTCAACATTTGAACCAATCCAGGTTTTTCCCCCCACACCGTTTTATTATTATTTATGTTAGCCCTTTAAAACAAGGACAGAAACAACAAATTTGTACTAATACCACTAAATGCTCAACGAGTTAAGGACGAGTCCTTGCTAAGTCCCGGAGGCACCGTACTGACAGTGTACTTCTCATTGAACACCACTAGAGGGAGCAATGATGTACTTTTCAGTACGTTTAGTTACAGGGTGTGAAAGCTGAGAGACAAGTATTGCTGATATTTGTTTTACTTGATCAATGCCACATATTTTCACGGTATCTGAGGATTGTTACGATATGCAGTGATGTACACTAATCCCTTGTTTATCGCGGTTAATTGGGTTCAGACCCGAATGTGATAAGTGAATTTTTGCAAAGTAGGATTGCTTATTGATAAATGGAAAATCTTTGTAGTTAGAACCTGTTTATGACTGTCCAAATTTGTTTTTTTAACATTCTTAGAGCCCTCTAGACATTAAATAACACCCCCATAGTCACCTCTACGCCCCTGTTCCCCAATATAGTCGACATTATAAGAGAAAATAAGACTTATTAGACATAAATAAGATATAATATAGACTCACACGTGTTAGTATTTGGAGAGGTCCTTGTTCCTTTTTTTACTTCCTGTTCTGTACAGTACTTCCTGCGATGGCTGTTGTCTCATCAATGTAACATTACTGACACCTAGTGACCAGTGTAGAATACTACACATCATCACAACATCTGAATGCCTTATATACCAGTATGTGTTTTTTCTTCATTTATACATTTTTAGGCTTGAAAGTGCTTCATTTAGCCAATTTTCTTAAATATGCATATTTTTGGACTAATAATAGGCCGTATTCAACCTTTAAACAGCATGAGTTGTTCATTCATATGCTATTTTTGAAAAAAAACGTGATCGAGTGAGGCTGGGAAATTTGAAGCATGAAGTGGCGAGGGATTACGGTGTTATCGAGTCCTCCACTCATTGCTTTTTCAGCTCAGCATTCACACAAAAATTGCAAATCCTGAAGCGCACTCGTTCCCAAAGAATTTGCCATTTCTGAACCACAAAATGTAGCTTGCAGATTAATCCCGGGCACGCTGCCAGCTAATATCAAAGCACAACGCAAAGATGGCTTGGATTACGCCAGGAAATAAAACAATATGCCCCAAGATAGAAAGGAGGGTATGATTTACGCGCACCTTGATGAGCAAATAAGCCTTTTCCTGTCATCACCTGCACAAATGTGTTGATATCGCTGTGACACTTCCACTTAAGTGAGCTTTGCCTGGCATGAAATCAGAGCAGATGAGTTACTCGTTGGGAAATGAACATGATGTAAAACGACGAGTGCGGAGGGAATTGTGCAAAAATGATCTCATGAATGATTTACTTTGGAGAGCCACTAAGCCAGAAGTGCTGATGTAACGCAGCCGTGAAATGAAAACCATGCAAACACACTTTGGTGAGTGCACATGTGGCTTTTTTTTACTGCACACTTCTCAGAACAATGTGACAAGTACAAAAGCTCATTTTCCATTCTAGAGGGTCACTGCATTCAGCGCCATGCTGTAATGTCCTCTTATGTCACACTGCAATACTTGGGCGCAACCAGCAGAGGTGCTGTCGAGTCTGCCGCGCGACGCCAGCGATGGAAAGCTGAGCGACTTCCGAGCCACTCGCCACCAAAATCTTCACATTTCTTGCTTTGATATAAACCAGGGGTGTCCAAACGTTTTTCCAGCGAGGCCCACATAGTGAAAAATGAGAGGATGTGACTTTGCCACTTCGATATTTTCTCAAGCAATATGCTAGTTAGTTAAACAGTATATATTTCAGGAAAAAAAATGCATCTCAGCTTTGTCATATAGCTGAAAAAGCCTACAAGTATTATTACTATCAGCTTCACTCTTTGCTCTTTTTTCCCAATCTTTATCTCCGCAAAGCGCAAGCGCAGCTCAGAGGTTGGGTGTTTTTGCCGGTGTTTATGTTTGTCTGTCTGTTTGTGTTCAAAATAACTTGAAAAATTCTGAATGAATTTGGATTAAATTTTCAGGAATTGTCAGAAATGGGATATGGAAGAATTGATTCAATTTTGGGGGTGATCCGGATGATCACGAGGAACATTGCGAGATCGGACCATTTTCGGCATTTGTGCATATAAGTCCACAAAAAAAAATAGTCAGAGCACATGTTCGGGACATTTAGCCTTCTTGGCACATTGTGCTATCATGCTAGGTGTTAGCATGCTAATGTTAGCATGTTCGCATTGCTAGTATGTTAACATTAGCATGCTAGCATTTTTTTGCTATTTTCATGGGTAGACACATATATAAACACCACTATCATGCTAGGTGTAGCATGCTAATGTTAGCATGTTAGCATTGCTACCATGATAACATTAGCATATTAGCATTTGTAACCATTTTCATGGGTATACATATATATGAACACATAGCACTAAAATTAACATTAGCATACTCACATTTTTTTCAATTTTCATGAATATGAACTTAAGCAGACACTTAGTGCTATCATGCTAGCTTTTAGCATGCTAAAATTAGCATGTTAGCATTCTAAGTAATTCAAACCCTTCCATGGTATGTTTTCATGGTCAAGGAATCTAAATATGTAAAATAAATAGAGGACTAATATTTATGGAGTAAATCACTATATGGGAGAAGTATGGCGCTTCGCGGAGGTCTGCACTCTCCGAGTGCTTTTTTAGTTGCTGTTGTTTTTTGGGGTGGGGGCATTTTTCAAATATTCCAACTCTTTTATAGTAAATTTTCTTCTCGGAAGTATGACTTTATTCCCATAATTCGTTGTTTTGTTTGCTCCTCAGAATTATTAGAACTTATAAAAAAATAACGCTTTGTTCATTCAATACTTTAAGTCGATGTTACTGAAATGCCGTGATTTAATATTACAAGTTTATTCTCGTAAAATTGCAGCTTTTTTTCTTATCAGAATACAACTTTTTTGCCTTAATATTTTGACTTTATTTTCATGAAATTACAGCTGTCTGCTATTTTTTGTTAATTTTCCAACCATTTCAACTTTCTGCTTGTACATTTTCTTTTTGTAATATTTTGACTTTATTCCCATAATATTCTAACTGCTTTCCCAACCAAATTTTCCAAAAATGTTTGTTTCTTGTAATATTACGAATTCTAAAAAATAATGTATTTTTTCTTTTATATTTCAGCTCTACACTACTAAAATGACATTAATTTTATTCAGAATTAATAATAAAATTGCAACTTTTTTTCTTGTTAAAATACAACTTTTTTCTTTGTATATTTTGACAGAATTCGCGTAAAATTACAGCAGTTTTTTTCCATTTTTGCTGTAGGTTTGTTTCAATTTTCCAACTATTTCAGTTTTCTTCTTGTACATTTTTTCCCCGTAATGATTACGTTATTTCCAAAATATTTTCACTTTATTCTCAACTTTTTCCGTAACCTAATTTCCCCCAAATTACAATTTTATTTGTTGTTTTGCTTGTTTCTCATAATATTATATGACATCATAATATTTTTCTTTACTATTTCAACTTCATGCTACTTAAATGACGTTACTTTTTCTCATAATATTAGGTTATTCTCGTAAAATTACAACGTTGTCCCTTTCGATTACAACTTTTTCTGTAAATATTTTGACTTTATTCTTGTGAAATTACTGCTGATTTTTAGTATTACTTTTTAGTTTTAGTTTTCCTGATTAAATTATATTTTGAGAATATGCCGCAGGCCAATTAAAAAACAGCCGCGGGCCACAAATGGCCCCCGGGCTGCACTTGGGACAAACAGTCCAATAGTTTTCATATCAAATATCAAATTTGACCTGCGCTGTATTAGCCATCTTGGTGTTTGATATCGAAAATCTATACAGTGGATCTCTTTCTTTAATATGGAAAAACATCACAACCAATACAAGAGTAAATATTCTTGTTTTGACCTTAGACCTCTCATGTCAAATATAAAAAAAATCAGTAGATTTCTTGCTTTGACTCGCAAAAATTGTTGTGAAAATTGTAGTGACACGTACCTTGGGATCAATTAACACGAGTCAATTATAACATGGAAATGGTTATGCAAAGTACCGTATGCTCTTTATGCCTAATCCAGGGGTGTCCAAACGTTTCCCAGTGAGGGGCACATACTGAAAAATGAAAGGATGCAAGGGCCCCTTTGATATTTTGTAAACCAGCACATAGAGATACAGTATGCTAAGAAAAAACTTCATTTCACCTTTCTAATAGGTGAAATGCTACTAAAAACGACATTTTTTTCCATCATAATACAAGTTTATTCTTGTAAAATTGCGACTTTTCTTCTTCATTCGATTATGACTTTTTTTCTTAATATTTTGACTTTATTCCCACAAAATTACAGCAGTTTTTTTCCATTTCTGCTGTTTTTTTTTTTATTTTCCAACTATTTCCGTTCAGCTTTCCTCTTGTAAATGTTCTTCTCGTAATTACAACTTTATAATTTTTAAAACAATAATGTCTTTTTTCTTTATTTCAACATTGTTACTGAATGATATTTTTCCTCATTTTACAATTTTGTTGTCATAAAATTGCAACTGTTCTCTCTATTGTTTTCGCTTAATATTTTGACTTTACTCTGTTAACATTTCTGCTGTTGTTTTTTTTGCATAATTTTCAAAATATTTCAAATTTCTTTTCCTAATATTTTCACTTTATTCCTATGCTATAAATTTGCACCCAACTTAAATTTCCAAAATTACAACTTTATTAATTATTTTTTACTAAAAAAATAATAATATTTCAACTTCATGCTCCTAAAATGACATTTTCCTCATACTATTACTTTATTCTTGTGAAAGTATGCCGTTTTTCCTTGCTAGATTACAACTCTTCTTTTCATATTTTGACTTTTAATTAATTTTCCCATTTTTGCCGAGGTTGTTGTTGTTGGTTTTTTTTAAAGTTTCCTTGTTAAATTACATTTTTAGACTGTGCTGTGCCAATAAAATCACAGCCGTGGGCTGCAAATGGCCCCCAGGCCGCACTTTGGACACCCCTGCCCTAATCCTTTTGACGAGCGTCGTGCGCTCACCTGCAGCCTGCAGTAGCAGAGTACTGCTATGATAAGGAGCAATATAACCGTAGCAAGGATTCCACCAGTGATGACCACTGTCCCGGCTGTCATTCGAAAGGCTCTCCATCAACTGCCTGCACAGAAGAGAGGGGAAGACAAACATAACAAGATCAATAAGAAGAAGAAGAAGAAGAGTAGATGCCTGCCATTCAAGGGGGTTACCTTCCAAGACACCCGTGAATGGCTAAAAAGTATAAAAATATGCATATATGAGCAAGCCTGACAGATTTGTTTGCCTAAATGAAGTAAAATACAAATACAAGGCGGTCAGAAGACGCATTGAAAGACGTTGGCATGATATGTACTGTAGTATTCTACACTGGTCACTAGGTGTCAGTAATGTTACACTGATGTGACAATAACTGCAGGACAGGTCTGAAAACAATTAACTGCGATAAATGAGGAATGACTACATTTATTTTATTAAAAAAAACGGTCCTTGTGCTCCACGGATGGATGTCCACAAAGTTATCCCACAAGAATTTAGTAGGAAACTCTAAGAAAAGATACACCAACAAGGACACAACATCACCTACAAATGAGAGGAGTAGACAACAGAAGCTGCTGTTACAAATAAAGACTGAGGAGACTGGATAAGTTGTACTTTTTTAGTGGAATAATCGATGCCTGTCTGTCGAACCTCGGCTACAGGAGGTGCAATGTGGGGTTCGTCCCGGTCGCAGAACACTGGACCAGCTCTACACCCTTGGAAGGGTACTGGAGGGTACTTGGGAGTTTGCCCAACCGGTCTACATGTGCTTGTGGACTTGGAAAAGGCATTCCACCGTGTCCCTCGCGGCGTCCTGTGGGAGGGGGGGCTCCGGGAGTACAGGATTGGTGGCTACTACGTGCCATTGGGTCCAAAGCAGGAGCCTGGTTGGCATTGCCAGCGGTAAGTAGAGCCCGTTTCCGGTGAACGTTGGTCTCCGCCAAGGCTGCCCTTTGTCACCCATTCTGTTCATAATTCTCATGGACAGAATTTCTAGGCGAAGCAAAGGCGTCGAGGGAGTCCAGTTCAGGGGTCTCAGGATCTCTTCTGTATTTGCAGACGATGTGGTCCTGATGGCCTCATTGGGCTGTGACCTTCAGCGTTTACTGGATGGTTGCATCTGAGTGTGAAGCTTCTGGGATGAGACTCACCACCTCCAAACCTGAGGCCATGGTTCTCAGTCAGAAAAGGGTGGATTGCTCCCTCCGGGTTGGGAATGAGGTCCTGCCCCCGGTGGAGGAGTTCAAGTATCTCGGGGTCTTGTTCACCAGTGAGGGACGGTTGGAGCGTGAGATCGACAGACGGATCGGCGCAGCGTCTGCAGAAATGCGGTCACTGTACCGGACCGTCGTGGTGAAGAGAAAGCTGAGCCGGAAGGTAAAGCTCTCAATTCCCCCCCCATCTATGTTCCCACCCTCACCTACGGTCATGAACTAAAGAACTGAATTGTGGCTACAAGCAGATGAAATGAGTTTCCTCCGCCTGGACTCACCCTAAGAGGTAGGGTGAGGAGCTCGGCCATCCGGGAGGGGCTCAGAGTAGAGCCGCTGCTCCTTCACATCAAGAGGAGCCATTTGAGGTGGCTCGGGCATCCAGTCTGGATGCCTCCCTGGTGAGGTGTGCCAGGCATGCCCAGCCAGGAGAAGGCCCCGTGGCAGACCTAGGACACGCTGGAGGGTTATGTCTCACAGCTGGCCGGGAACACTTCGGTGTCCTCTCGGTGGAGCTGGAAGAGGTGGCAGAAGGCCGGGAAGTCTGAGCTTCCCTACTGAGGCTGCTGGCCCCGCGACCCGGACCCAGATAAGTGGAAGAAAATGGATGGATGGACCCGATTCCTCAGCCAGACTCTATTCCAGGCAGGTTGAGTTTGAGACCCCTGCTCTGCAGGCCTCTCACAGTTATTCAGCACATAAGGGAACAACCACAGGCATCCAGTCTTGTTAAAGCATCTTCCTGCTGGAAAAAGTGCATGAGCAGTGAGGTCGCGCCCTCTGCTGGCTTCATAACTCTGCAGCACTCGTAGATAACGCCATCAAACCACTTTCTATTGAAGTTTAAGTATCATTATTATTGTAATTGTTATTATTACGTTAATAAAATCATATACAAGTATAATTTGTTACATATTTAATCACTTTGAATTATAAATACATGAACATTATTAAAACAATTACAATTGTAATTTATTCAATTTAAAAAACAATAATTTATATATATTTTTTAAATGACAACCTTTGTAGATGGATGTTTTTCTGTGGATAGTGGACATGTGTGTGCCGTCTTCCACCCAGGAAGGTTGTCTTACAGGGCAACTATCTGATTTAGAAATAAATACATTATTAGTTACAGTATATCTTTTATTACAAAGAATGATATCTTTAAATTCAAATCATTTGTCAGTTTCAACAAATAAAACAGTCATGTTTTTCGATGTGTCTCTGTGTTTCATTGCACTGTGGATGAAAAAGGTCTTCTGCAACATTTGGTTCAACCCTGGTTGACAAATGAGTCAAACTCAGAGATTGAACGCCGTTTGTTGTGACACCAATGGCGCAGTTCGGATTAAGGACGCGTACCCAAACTATACCGGTAGCAACCAGACCGAAATACTAACTAGTGCCGCCATTTTGGTGCTAAATGAAGAGTTATTATTCATTTAGTGGCACTGAAATGAGGGAATAATGAGGTTAGTCTTTCACCTGCGCAGTCAACAGCGAGCGTCGAGCTTTGTTGTAGTTCACCTCAAAAGATGCTGACTGCAACAAGTACTTGAAGGTAATATCGTGCGGGCAAGCGGCGTCTTGTCAGTAACTTCCTTGTGCTCAGTGAGTGCATGACTACTGCGCGCTCACTTGTGTTAAATTCCTGCATGTTGAAAACACATGAAAGCAGCTTTCTGGCATGAGACTGCATGGCTGAGACGACAAAAGCAATGCGCCCAGCACGCTAACACGACACAGCTGCTCCCCTGCAGGCTGCACTACAGCTGGATTCGAATCCAATCTGCAGCCACAAGCAAATCAATCACAGGAAACGACTTTTAGCTCCTTTAAGACGGGCTGCTTTATGTCTGAAGCTTTGCCTGTGCTTTAAGGCACTGTTTTGGGGTTTTTTTCGGGAATAAAGCATGAAATTCAACATTGAAGGATGCTGACGTGCAACTCAAAACATGGCTGGTAATGATTGAACTGATCAATATTTCCAACCAGCCCAAGGACAGCCAATGTCAGTAGCTAACTGGTACAATAAGCAAACAATAAGCTGTTTTTTTTGTTGCAATGTGTAATATGCAACATTTCATTTCGAAAAGAGAGCTCCCCAACACACGGTAAAATTGCTAGCCACCATGCGAATGAACACACTAGTCTGATAACTTCATCAGCCCGCTCAAAATGCATTTTCTTTGGATTATTTAGGACAGAGGAGTCCAAAGTGCGGCCCGGGGGCCATTTGCGGCCCGCAGCTGTTTTTTTATTGGCCAACGACACATTCTAAAAATAGAATTTAACAAGAACATTTTGTAAAAAGCGACAACAACTGAAAAAATTGAAAAATCGGCAGTACTTTTACCAGGATAAAATCAATATATAGGAAATGGTGGAAAAGCTACAACAAGAAATCCTTGAAAATAATAAAAAGAATCCGGTTTAATTTGAATTGAAGAGCTGATATCTAGCAACTCCCATGGTTTTCTTGTTAATAACCAAAATCACTTCGGTTCTTACATGAATAGCGATAGCATCGTGCTGCTAAAAAAATGTAACCCCTGTGAGCTGTTTTTGTTGTCCTTTTTAGATCTGTCCAAACAAAGCTACCTTTAGTTGTGTCAGGCATTAAAACGAACAAGAAACCGAAGAAACAAGGGTGCTCTAGTCATGTTTTCCACGACGGTACACTGACAGGTTTTCACAGGGGATTGGAACACCACTACGGGTTAAACCTTCAAGATGAAACCCTCTTAATACCCAACATAACCAGCAAACTGGCTTACTTGTTCATGCAACTCACACAGAGCAATGAAGAACTTCATGCCATCCGTCCTTCTTTCCGCTACAAGGCGTTCAGGTGAGTATTAGTTTGTTATTAATTGTCATTTTTTATCAGAATCAGACTCAGAGTCAGCTTTATTGGTTGTGTGTGTTCCACACTAGGAATTTGACTGCGGTCAACATCCCTCTCGGTTACAAGTACAACAACAGTAAACAAGTTTCCACATGAGGAGGAGAAGGAGAATACTTCTGTACTGTACATATTTAATAGAATGTTACAGAATGATTAGAATAGGTCGGTCTTCTTCAATGTTACAGGGTACAAATTCACAGAGTTACGTCCAGAACAGTATGTCGGGCAAATGCTCTGGACCGGTACAGTTCCTCTACGGAGGGCAGGCTAGTCCCGATGGTTTTCACTGCGGCTCTGATTCGCGTACCCCCGATGACAATTGGCGTACCCCTGAGGGTGCGCGTACCCCACTTTGGGAACCTAGGAGTTACACCATTTCCTTCAAAACAACCACCTATTCGAGGCCTGTCAGTCTGGATTTAGAACGCACCACAGTACTGAAACAGGACGACCTCCTCGCCGCATCAGACAAAGGCTTGCTTCAGTATTAGCTTGATTAGACCTTACAGCAGCAGCATCCGACACAATCAATCACCAAATCCTAATACGGACGAGCATGCATGCCTTTGGCATTAAAGGATTCAAATGGTTTCAGTCCTATTTGTCAGATCGCCTGCAGTTTGTATCCATCCATCCATTTTCTATGCCGCTTACCCTCATTAGGGTTGCCGGGGCATGCTGGAGCCTATCCCAGCTGACTTCGGGCGACACCCTGGACTGATCGCCAGCCAATGGCAGGGCACATATAGCCAAACAACCATTCACTCTCACATTCGTACCTACGGACAATTTAGAGTCTCCAATTAACGGCCAAGTATCCAGAGAAAACAGGGAGAACATGCAGAAATGCCCAACGGAGATTCATACTCAGGTCTTCCCGATGTCCCGACTGTGACTGTGTGGCCAACATGCTAACCACTAGATCACCGTGCGGTCCAGTTTGTATCCATTAGTAAAAAACAATCCAGACACGTGAAGGTCAGTCACGGCATCCCACAGGGTTCTGCGCTAGGACCTGTATTGTTCAGTTTTTGTATGTCCCGCTTAGCCAACTTCCACTGCTACGCAGATGACACACAACTGTACTCATCAATGAATCCTAAGCAAACTAGTCAGCTGTCCAAACTCCAGGCATGTCTCAACGACACAAAGATCTGCATGAGCTCAAACCTTTTACTGTTAAACTCAGATAAGACTGAAATCATAGTCCTTGGCTCCCAGCACCTCAGAGACAAGGTTGTAAATGATATCACCGCCCTAGATGGTCTTGCACTCTTCGATCAGGACCTTTCCTTTAGTTCCCAAATACGACAAGTGTCAAAAACTGCATTCTTCCGTTGACGAAACATAAAGAAAATCAGAAAATCAGAAAATCCCTGCCACTACCAGATGCAGAAAAAACTTGTTCATGCTTTTGTGAGCTCCAGGTTGGATTTTTGTCTCTCTCTGTTAATAGGTCGCCCTAAGAAATCTTTAGAGACCCTTCAGTTAGTCCAAAACAAAATTCTCCTTCTTGCATATAAAGCACTCCACGGTCAGGCACCAGTATATCTTAAAGAGCTCCTAGAACCCTATCAACCCAGGAGAACACTGCGCTCCCAGAATTTACAATTACTTGCCACTCAGAATTTTTAGAAGTAGAATGGGCAGTAGAGCATTTAGTTATCAGGTTCCTCTGTCGTGGAACCGTGTCCCCCACTCAATCCGGGGGGCAGACACCCTTTATCTATCAAAAAGTCAACTCAAAACCTACCTCTTTGCTAAAGCATATAGTTAGAACTGACCTGTGATACGCTGATACGTCTCAGAGACACTCCTCTATGTTCCTAAGACTTCTGGCTTGATCTACCATCTATCCCTCTACTCTATGTTCCTAAGACTTCTGGCTTGATCTACCATCTATCCCTCTACTCTATGTTCCTAAGACTTCTGGCTTGATCTACCATCTATCCCTCTACTCTATGTTCCTAAGACTTCTGGCTTGTTCTATCACCTATCCCTCTACTTTGGTTTTACACCTTAACCCAGCCCGGGTTCTGTTCAAGGTTCCTTCCCCAGAGGGAGTTTTCCCTTCACCAAGTGCTTGCTCATCAGTAGGTTCTCTGTTGTGACGTTCATGTGTAAAGTGCCATGAGAAGACTATATTGGATGTGAAACAAAGAACGTGAGGAAAAAAATAATGTTCAAATGTTCAAATCAATCAATCAATCAATCAATCAATCAAAAGCTGTTGTGATGTGGCGCTATATAAACACATCGAATTGAACTGAATTGATATTTTGCAAGTGAACGAGTTCGCTGAGCAAACATGCTAATCACGCTAGTGAAACTTGCTAATAACAATTGCAGTAGTTTAGACGAAATCTTCATCTTGCTCCAAACAACTGATCAACATTGATCAATATCGGGCAAGCTATTCTCAAAAGGTAATCCAATATGTTATCATTTCTATATGACCCTTGCAACTAACTAGCTTACATGACTTAGCAGCAATGATAGCATCGTATTGTCATTGTTTTGCAAGGTGAATAGACCGTATTGTCCAGTACAGTATATACTTGTACACTATGCATGATGTGTTTCCTATGGCGGTATGGAGCTGCATTGATGCTCATCTTTAACCTTTAACCCTTCTCTAATTGGTACACACACCATTCCTCAACCTACACACACACACACACACACACACACACACACACATTGAAGCTCACAGCATACATCTCCTGAGGCCTTCTTTTAACTTGATCAGATTTACAGCCTGGCGTTAATGATCTACACACACACATACACACACACACGCACACGCACACACTGAGGAACCAGCAGTGCTCAGCTGCTGTGTGGTGCCGTGTTTGTGTGCCACCAGTGACACCAGGTTACGGGCGCAGGCGGCGCTTCCTCGTACGCGGCTAACGCGCTCAGACAACAAGGCGGGGAATGAAAGCGGCACGCTTTGATGGAACATGGCAGAGATCACAGCGAGGTCTTGCTGGGAATAACAGTCGCTGACAAGCGCTGGCGAGGCGAGGCGAGGCGGTGAACAACAAGACCGCCACGCTTACGAGTGTACGCTGTCAACGTGGCACGTAGCCGCGGCGGCCTTTTAAAAGACAAAAACGTCTGACAGTGGCGAGTTTTGGGGATATTCTTCCATCTTGGATTTATTCTAGTAGAAGCACAAAACATTAACTTGGGACAAAAAAGCTTTGATACGACAGTTTTATTCCTTGACGATAATGAACGTTAACGAGCCTCAAAGAGGAAATTCTGCGTTTTGAAACCAGCGATGATGTGACATCTATCAGCGGCTAGCTAGCTATACGTCTTTTCAAATGTAGAGTGTATTTATTATTATTTTATATATTTTTTGATTTATTTATTTTTTTAAAGCATATTTATTATTAATGCAGTGGTTGTACAACAGTGAAGTAGCCACAAGCTAGCTAGCTAGCTAGTGCTGCATTTAAAACCAGCGACAACACAACGACGTGATGACATCTATCAGTGGTTACCCGCTATATTTCTTTTCAAACGTAAAGTGGATTTATTATTATATATATATATATATATTTAATTATGTATATTTTTAGTGTACTTATTAATAATGCAATAGTTTAAGTATTTTTACACTTGTACGACAGTGAAGTAGCCACAAGAGCTAGAGCTGCATTTGAAACGAGCGATGACGTGACAATATCTATCAGCGGCTAGCTGCTATACCTCTTTTATTATTGTATTATTTTTTTTAATTATGTTTATTTCTTACTTTTAATTGTATTCTTTTCTTTTACACTTTTTTTTACACATCAGTGAAGTAGCCACAAGCTAGCTAGTGCTGCACCTGAAATGTATTATTATTACTATTATTATTATTATGATGTATTTTTTATTTTTTTTCTATATTTGTTTTGTTTTTTAATTATTTCTTGTAAGTGTATTTATTATTAATGCAGTGGTTAAAGTATTTCAGACTTGCACGACAGTGAAGTAGCCACAAACTAGCTAGCGCTGCATTTGAAACGAGCGATGCCGCACATCAGTGGCTAAACTGCTATACTTTCAAACAAAGACTGTTTTTAATATCAACATGATACGACTTGACTTCTTTTTACACTTGCACGGCAATGAAGCAGCCCTAGCTAGCTGGCTAGATTGGCTAGCTGTTATTCGTGTCGTCACTTGACTTCATTCAGAGGCAGAATGTTACAGTGGTTAACTTATTTTTACTTTAAGTTAAGTAGCCACTAGCTAGCTAATTGCCGACTGGCTAGCTGCGAAAAACAAAAAGTCTCGACACACGTGTTTTCTGATGCTAACAACAATGCTACAGTTAGCGCCTCTGGCCAACTCACTGCTGAAGTCTCTGGGTGTTCATGCCACAAAAGCAAAAGTTTTTCATCAGCACCGGGTCCAAAAACTTTAACAGCTGTGTCTTTAGGCACCTTTCCACTTTCTCATGCACACCAAATCATTATTAAAGTTAAACAGTCACATTTAGGTCAAATAAAAGCCCCTCTCCAGTGAAAACAATCGGTTCATTAGTACAGCGCGTCTCACGTCTCATGAATGCGGAATAGAAAGAAAGCAGCCAAGGGTTGCAACAACACAGCAGCCTTTCCTTCACTAATGACCTTTCGCTTTGCAATCATGTGAAAATAATTGCTGTACTGTAATTACATCTTGCTGCCTACGCCGTGCAAACAGCAAGGAAGAGTCAGTAAATGTCTCCTGTTACTCAAGCTTGTCCTCACATGCACGATTTTAAACTCAGAAGAACTTAAAAAGACAAATATCTGATTTGAAATACGGATTGCAACCTTGTGTGCACGCTATTCCATAATGGACCCTGAAGAGGTGCTTTCAAATATCCTCATGCATTTGAAAAACTGCTGTAAAAATATCATGTTCGCATTTTTTTACCTACTTTAGTCAAGTCTGTCCTTCAAATATTCATAGTATATTTTGTTGTTGTTTTAAGGCAGTATGTTTATATAAGTCCACTTTTTTTAAAAATGAAAAATTAAAATAATAACGCTTTTTTATAAATTTTTTAACATTTTTAACATTAACGTCCACACGCTTATCATTTATCAGTACCGAGGCGCCCTTGCAGAAAACAAAAGAAGTTGTGACATTTCGCTGGGTGCTTTGAATGGGAAAAAAGTAGCGCCATCTGGTGGACACATATCATTAACGATTTCCTTTTACAATAACAATTTACACAAATGCAAAGACTGAAAGCCGGTACAGTCGTACCTCGTTTCGGATTCGATATTAGTAAATGTAATATTTTCGTAGTTGTGGCATAGAAAATGTGTTGACAATCTGCTAAATATGAGTTTCAACATCATTAGAGCCCTCGAGACATGAACGTCGCCTTTACACTCCTGTTACCCAACATAGTAGACACGAGCAGAGAAAATAAGACATATTAGACATAAATAACTTAGTTAGCAGTGTTTTTCTCTGGACAGCGGACTTCCTGCGGTGGCTGTTGTCTCATCAATGTATTGTAATGGAGGCTTTGAATGGCTTGCACTCGTATCACCTAATATAGTAGACATAAAAGGAGTAAACAAGCCACTGAAGACGTAAAACTCCTGCTTGAGCAGCGTCACACCAAATGTGCTCCCTCGGGGGCCTGAGTGACGAGCGGACAGGCGTGTGATGGACAGGAAGTGACATCGGAGGTTCAGAGGGGAGTTTTAGCTTGTCGTGGGTTGTTACTGTGCGTGTTGTGGGATCATTTAAACCTGTTGTGGGGATCAGGTCTGGTCCTTGTCTCGCTAAACAGTTACTGACACCCAGTGGCCAATGTAGAATACTGCATTCATAATTAGAATGCTTCTGCCTTGCATTTGTATTTTAGTTCATTTATCCCCATTTTATGCTTGAAAAGAATAGTACAATTTGATTAAATATAATATATATATATAGATTTTTTTTTTTTTACTAATAATAGGCCACACTTAAACACAAAACATAATTTTTGAAAAGGGAGCAATGTTCGAACCGTGATGTAGCGAAGGACAGCTGCAGTTTGAATTGAAATCCTTGTATTGCATTCATTTATGTTGTGATAAATGTGTAAAAAATGAAATTGCCACTGGTTTTCAAAGGGACCCTTTTCGTCGCGAGGAACAAATGTTACTTTTCTTTTTTTATGACAAAAATATGTTTTTCTTTGGACAGTGGCGTCTGTTTGGGCTTTGAACAGCACCACAAAAGACAATATCTCTCTGCTGTGCTGTAAGAACGCCCTCGTGCAGTGCTCCACAACCTTTTTGGACCCACGGCCCGGCTCGTGTTCCCACAAATCTCCGCGGACCGGGGTGGTGGTGGTGGGGGTCGTATAGCGATGTAATTGATCTCATTTAGTGTGTATTGTGTAAAACTAAGACAGGAACAACATGAAATGAAAAGCACAAAGTGAATCCAGACCCACCGTCCTCCACTATAAGCTTGGAGTTTGACATGATAGCCCCGCTGCTTGATGTGTGCTAACAGGCAGCGTGCTAGCATGAATTACCTTGAAGCTGTGCACACAACAAATATACACATTAGCACTCGATAACGTCATCAAACTTTACCTTGATGCATTCCCACAGAGTATCAGCATTTGGGAGCAAATATGAAGTGAAAAACCCCGATAAAAATACAGTTCAGTTGCCAATCAGCGCAGAGTGGGAGAAGACTAGCGTACGTACAATGGTGCGTTCAAGGACTGTCAAACAAAGTGGGACGCCCTCAACAAACAACATAAACACGCAAACCTTCAAACTATATTATTTTTTGAATAAAATAATGGCCAGTATGTCCAAAATTGATATGCGTTTACTTAAAATTGTATTTAGTTATTTACAAAAGTATTTTTTTTGTGAGTGTATTTTCTTCATCATTGTGCCTGAAAGGTTTCCTCGGCCCAGTTCGGCCCCGCCCATGGACCGGTACTGGGCCCGGTGATTGGGGACCCCTGCTTTAGTGTGTGCATTACACACACTAGAGCGTGTTTGTGAGTCAAAGTCTAGCAAGCGAGTTCTTGTATATATCTATCTATCTATCTATCTATCTATCTATCTATCTATCTATCTATCTATCTATCTATCTATCTATCTATATATATATATATATATATATATATATATATATATATATAAATAAAACCTACATGGCCCTGTGTGAAAAGTGATTGCCCCTAAACCTACTAACTGGTTGGGCCCCCCTTAGCAGCAACAACTGCAATCAAGCGTTTGTGATAACTTGCAAAGAGTCAGACCACAGAGTATTTTCCCAAAGGTCTTGGGGATTATCAAGATGCTTTCTGGCAAAATTGAGACGAGCCTTAATGTCGTTTTTGTTTAGCAGTGGTTTTGGTCTTGGAACTCTGCCATGCAGGCCGTTTTTGCCCAGTGTCTTTCTAATGGTGGAGTCATGAACACTGACCTTAACTGAGGCAAGTGAGGCATGCAGTTCTTTGGATGTTGTTGTGGGGTCTTTCGTGACCTCTCGGATGAGTTGTCGCTGCGCTCTCGGGGTCATTTTGGGTGGCCGGCCACTCCTGGGAAGGTTCACCACTGTTCCATGTTTTGGCCATTTGCGGATAATGGCTCTCACTGTGGTTGGCTGGAGTCCCAAAGCTTTAGAAATGGCTTTATAAACTTTTCCAGGCTGATAGATCTCAATTCATCTCAGTTAAGTTATGTTTTATCAGGGGGCAGTCACTTTTTCACACAGGGTTTGGACTTTTTTTTCTCCCTTAATAAAAAAAAGGGAGGCCTCAATTCAGTCAACATCGATAGATGAACACATTTAGCTTTTTCTTTGGCTTCTTTTGCCTCACTCCTTTCCAAAGAAGAGCTATCCTAAACAAGAGGAGAAGAACATGAGAAGAGAAGAAAAACATACAACAGAAATAACTTAAGATCAAAGCTGCTACCAAAGCAGTGTGGTTTCTTCTTTTCGCTGCAATTTGCGTCTTTTTACACTTTTACACCTGTGTCACCAGCATCTTTTATGACCATCGGGACACGCGACACTCTTTGTCTGCTTTTTACCGCTTCCTCACTCGTCGTTAAAGCTAAGTATGACTGTTTTTATTGACGTCATATTTTCACGTTTGCCAATGGTTGACTTCTTTTTACACTTTCATGTCAGTGTGACCATCTTCTTACATTTGTGTGACCATTAAGGCTGTCAGACGCCAATCTCTGTTAGCTTTGAAGGCCAATGACGACGCAGTAATCTAACTATGGTTTTTACATTTCGCTTTAGCCAATGGTTCACTTCTTTTTACACTTTTACAGCAGTATGAGCATCTTTTGACACTTACAGTATGGGACCATTAAGCTTGTTGTATGCGACTTCCTGTGGCATGACTGTGTTGTCGTTCGCTATTAAAGCTAAGTATGATTGTTTTTATGGTTTTTACGTTTCACTTTACCCAATGTTTCACTTCTTTTTACACTTTTACACCAATGTGAGCATCTTTTGACACTCGTGTGACCATCAGGACTGTCAGATGTGACTTTCCATTGGATTACTGTGTTGCCATTCGTCATGAAAGTTAAGGAAGACTGTTTTTATTGTTTTAACGTTTCACTCTAACCAGAGGTTAACTTCTTTTTACACTTGTACGGCGTTTAAACCAGCTGGCAGTGACATCTGCAGTGTCGAATAACTCTCTCAGCATCCCAGCAACACCGTCTACCTTGTTGGCGAGTCACCAAAATAAAAGCATGACGCACATTCTGCTTCTGCTCAAACACTGTCAGTCATTTTGTTGAAAATGTGACATCCTCTTGCCTTGGAAGTGAAACTAGGCTTTGAATAATTAAGCAGCTCGGTGTGTCTGCTGGACGGGCGTTCTGGAACACGGTGGTCTCGCTTTGCATTCCCACTAAACATGTGGGCCAGATGTGCAGCGCTTTGTCACGCCGCTTCCATGCTTCCACGATGCTCACGTAGGAAGTAGTCTGCACACGCTGCTCTTCTCGCTGCTGCTATCTTTGAGTTCTGCTACCAGTCGCACAATGTGATATCTCCGCAGCGTGACCTTAACCTGAGCAGATATGAAATCAGCGGCGGTCACCAGGTCTGCTTTGCTGGAGCGTCTCATCTGTTTGCTGAGATCTATCATGCTACACAAAACAATCTGAGTTTTTTTAGGACATTTGTACAAAGTAGAACTTCCACAATCCATCTTGCCTGACTTTCAATTCATTCTACTTATTTCAAAACAATTTTTTCCCCATAGGATGTCGTGTAAAGTCAATAAAGCCGTTCCAGGGTCAAGGTGTGGCCATCAGAAAGCTTTTAGCTGTACAGGCAACGTTTTAAGATGATTTCACTGTCACACAAGTTTAAAAGAGCATGTGCTCATGAGGATTTAGTAGGAATTCATACAAAAAAAACATTTCTATGAGTGTAATACATTGTGGCTATTTTTTGCGATTAATTGGTGATAAGTGAATTTCGGTGAAGTAGGATTCCTTATTTATAAATGTAATATTTTTGTAGTTAGAGCATAGAAAGCCTTTTACAAACTTCTAAATACTGTACAATTTTCAACATTATTAAAGCCCTCCACACATGAAATAACACCCCTATAGTCACCTCTACCCAATATAGTTCACATAATAAGAGAAAATAAGACACATTAAGCATAGAAAACCTGTTTACCACCTTCTAAATACGCTTTTCAACATTATTAGAGCCCTCTAGACATGAAATAACACCCCTAAAGTCACCTTTACACCCCATTTGTGGTGTTTCGTGTGCTGCGATACTGCCCTCTTCTGTGTTTCTGTTGCAGTACACGCCCTACACCACCATTATGAGCAGATGAGCAACACCTGGGACTAATGGGCAACGGCAGCACTTAAGAAGCAAGCACACCTTTCGCCGTTGCCAGATCGTTGCCCTTCGCTTCCCGACTCAGGCTCCTATCGCTCAGCAGTAACCCTCTGTCTGCTAGTCATTCTGCCTACCTTGTTACCTGCGCGGCCACTCCGGCAGCGTTAGCGTTTTTCTGTGCCTTCCTGCTTAGATTATTCAGCAGTGTTTTTTGTTTATCGTCCTACCCTTTTGGTAGCTCTTTCTGTTTCTACCCTTTTTCCCGTGTAGTATCCGGGTCTCCTTTTGTTGCTACTTCTTTAGTTGTCCTTTTGCATCTTTGTTGTACTTTTGCTTTTGTTACACTTTTTGCTGATTTGGAAATAAAACACCTGTCCAAATCGCACGTCGCCTCCCGCGTCTTGGGATCCAACCCGCGGCACGCTCCGTTCCTCACACCATTACCCAATAAAGTAGACACAATAAGAGAAAATAAGACACAGTAAGCATAGAAAACCTGTTTACCACCTTCTAAATACAGTTTTTAACATTATTAGAGCCTTCTAGACATGAAATAACACTACTACAGACACCTTTACACTCCTATTACCCAATATAACAGACATAATAACAGAAAATAAGACATAAATAAGACTTGTGTTCATGTGTGTTGCTGTAAATGTGTTTCGGTGCTCCGTGGAACTAAATGGGGCACGGACAGGAAGTGACATTTTCGGTTCAGTTTTAGCTCAGGGCAGCAACAATAGCCTGTGTTAGGGATTATTGTGTGCCTGTTGTGAGATCATTCAAAACTGCAATAAAAGCATGTTGTCCCGCCAAACACGTCCAGGCCTTGTGTGTCTCGCTCATTACCGTGTAGAATACTGCACGTCTTTGAATGCGTCTTCTGAATGCCTTGTATTTGTATTTTACTTCATTGAGCCATTTTTATGCTTGAAATTTGCTCTTTTATGTTAATAGTAGGCCATATTCAACCACCTTAATATATTTTGAAAAACTGTGACAGAGTGAAGCTGCGAGGGATTTCTGTAATTTGTTTTTCAGGCTTTTTGGCTTAGGCTGCAATTGCTGTAAAATACATTTCCAAAAGCCTTGTCACATAAAAATACAGAAAAACAATGGTATCTTGACTTTAATCAGCATTACTCCAATTCTGCAGTGGACACTTTTAAAATGAGCCCCCGCTCTTTATGCTTAGTTGATAGCATAAAGAATAGAATGATTTGAAATACGCTGCTTTTTATAATTTTCCAGACACATGCTATCGCCGATACTAGTCTGAATTTTACTCAGTATAGTATCGGAAATGAAATCAGTATCGCACATCACGACCATGAAATGCCGGCGCAGCAGTATCACATCGCGTAGCCGATAATGTCTGGCTTTCAAAATAAAAGCAGCACGGCAGTCAAATGGGTTGGAAAATCTGGTGGAAGACCAGAATTTCATGTATTTTCCCTAATTTCCCAGAAAATGTCCCTTATTTTAAAATGCAGAAGTTGCCAGGTATGCAGAAAGACCCCTTCAGTGGTAGAATTCCTAATTCTAGAGCAACTCAAAACATAAAACCATCAAATAATTACATTTGTGCATTTAGCTTTTTGGAACCAGTTATTCCGCTACATAAAGTAGTGGCTCTCGACTGGTGGGTCGGGACACAAAAGTTCTGGGTGGGTCACAGACGGCGAGCCCAAAACAATGTCTGACTTTTCCTCAAGTCAAATTGAGCAACATTTTGGTCATCTTCCTCTTTGGTATAAGTGAAATATCTGATTTTGTGCTCTTATTAAGTGCAATCTTGATATTTAATTTGAATGTATGCATTATTTGCATGCAGGTGTGCCCTTCCTCATTTCCTTGACAACATGCCTTCATAAATCCCCCTAAAACGCACTTTGGACACGTAATTATGTGCATGAATTATTTCAACAGATGACATAGGCAATAAAAAAAAAAAAATCGGCTTGGCTTGACTTAAATAAAAGAATGAAAATAAATACATAAATAAAAGTGACTTAAAGAAAAGTGTAAAATAAAATAAAATAAAAATAACTGACATAAATAAAGGTATAACAAAAAATAAAATAAATAAATTAAATAAAAATGACTTGAATAAAATGAATAAAATGAAATAAAATAAAATAAAATAAAATAAAAAGTATACCAAGTATAAATAAAATAATAAAAAAATAACAATTAATTAAAAAGTGTAAAAAGACTAAAAATAACTAAAAATAATGACTTGAAAGTACAACAAAATATGAATTAAATAAATAAATGCATAAAAAATAAAAAAATATATATAACAAAACTGACTTTAATAGCTGTAAAAAAAAAGAAAAAAAAAAAAGACTTAAGTAAATAATAATATAAATAATAAAAGTGGGTTGCAACTTCATGACCAGTGGAAAATGTGGGTCCCAGGTTGAGGTAATTTAAGATTTAAAAGCATTTAAACAAAAAAAACCCCATCATGTTAACTTTAAATATGGTGGGTGTGGGAGGTTGGTAGGGTTAGGGTTAGGGTTAGGTAGCCAATCCCCAGTCGGGTGAGTTTGATGGAGAAAAACTTGACAGAACCTCAAAACACCTTTTAAACTAAACACGCTCACTATTAGAGCTGCAAACTTGGGGAGCAGCTACACTTTCCACCAGTGTTATTTCCTATGTCTACATAGCTTTATGACATGGATTTAAAAAGAAAACGGGGTGCAGAATAGTGAAAAAAATCTTGGTGAGGATGAGAAGATGGATGTAAGCGTCCTGCATCAACATATACACTTGAAGGAAAGGTAGAAAAGGGTTACTATGGCGACGGGGATATTGCAGACTGATAGAATGAACTCGCCATCGCCTTTTCCACTGTTTCTGGAGTGGGCGGTTTGCAATCAAGAGTTTGTGCAGTTGAACAAACTTGTTGATGGAAGGCATGGCAGTAAAGCACAACATGCCTTTTAACCATCAGTTCACGCAAGTCAGTAAGTACGCGGTCATCCCTCGCTACATCGCCATTGCAGTTTTACAAAAATGAATCCATTAATAAATCATCCCTTGATACTGTTTTTTAGTGGTTGAAACTATTATTAGTAAAATAAACAAACGATATTTAAACAAATTGGACTAATTCTTGGCCTAAATTAAGCATTTTCAAGCATAAAAACTAAATGAACTAAAACACAAATGCAAGGCAGAAGAAACATTCTACACTGGCCACTAGGTGTCAGTAATTGTTTGGTCAGACAGGATCTCACAGGACGTAATCGTCAGGACTGGCATTTATTGCAGGTTTGAATTATTTCGCAACAGGCACAATAATAACAACATTCATTTTTATACCACCTGTCCTTATTTGGGTCGTAGGGGTATGCTGGAGCCTATCCCGGCTGACGTCGGGGGAGAGGCGGGGTACACACCGGACTGGTCTCCAGCCACTTGCAGATAATAACAAAATAATCCTAATAATAACACGGGCTACTGTTGGGTCCCTTCACAAGCTAAAACTCTGAACATCTGAGGTCACTCCCTGTTCACCACATATCTGTCCGCCCACGACTAAGGTCCCCTAGGGAACAGATTTACTGTGCCACTGTGCAAGTTTTATTTTGTATTTCATGGCTTATTTACTCTTATTTTGTCATTACAATACCTGGCTGAGTATTGTCACCACAGGAAGTACGCTGTCCAGAAAAAACATCAAGGAACTGCTAATGTATGAGTCTATCTATCTTATACAGTGTATATGTCTAATATGTTTGATTTTCTCTGATTATATCTACTACATTGGGTAATAGGAGTGTAAAGGTGACTATAGGGGTGTTATTTCATGTCTAGAGGGCTCTAATAATGTTAAACATATTTAGAAGATGGCAAACAGGTTTTCTTTGCCAGAACGACAAAAACATTCCATTTATTGATATTGAATCCTACTAATCCTACTAAATTTCACTAAATGAATTTATGGTGGTCTGGTCTGGAACCAATCGACTGCCATAAACCAGGGATTACTTTGTTTTGCTCCAGGGTTCCCCCTACAGGATGTGACGTGGGATCAGTTACACACTAAGACCGGCTAATCAAGCATCACCGTGGCAACAACGGATGAATGAAATGAGTCTGGGAGTCTCAAGGACAGTTTACCCTTTCATTCAAGCAGGAGTAGAAACAAACAATTGCAATGCCATGCAATGCTGGAGAGAGCGAGCGGTGGCCAACAAAGGTTTAGCGAAATCCAATCGATCTCCAAACAGGAATTAAAAAAAAAAAGTACTTAAAATACAGGGTGTCCCAAAAAATGTATACCTGCTGCAACAGTCTGGCATGCCAAGTATTAGAGAAGTCTTTAAAGATGAGGACTTATTTTCAGCAAGACAGGGCACGCCACCACACTACCATCGCAATGTTACGTCCTTCCTTGATGAGATCTTGCCCGACAGGTGGATTGGAAGGAGGGGTTTCTTTGAATACGCCCTGCCTTCACCACATCTCACACCACTAGACCTTTTTTATGGGGATACCTAAAAGACAAAGTCTACGCTACGAGAGCTGCAACAGTCGCTGAATTGAGAGCAGCCACTGAACGTGAATGTGCGCACATGCCAAGGAAGTTGTTCTGTGATGTGTGCAATTCCATTGCTTCGCGTTGTCAGTAGTGTCCGGACCAGAACGGACGTCAGTTTGAGAATAGGTAGTGACAAAACAATAAAATTATGTTTGTAAATTCTATTAGACTTTGAAAATTTTACAAATTATGATAAAGACCTAGTTGACAATTATTTAAAGTGTGTATACATTTTTTTGGGGCACCCTGTGCAGTGTATATATATATATATATATATATATATATATATATATATATACTGCTCAAAAAAATGGTAGAGGAACACTTCAAAAACCCATCAGATCTAAACTGGGGGAAAAATGATGTTGAATATGTTTCCTGATAATAAGTGGGTGATGTATTAGTAACAAAATGATGCCACATCCTTTGATAGAAATGAAAATGATCACCCTATAGAGGGGGGAAATCAAAGACACCCCAAAAATGAAAGTGAAGAAATGATGCAGCAGACTGGTCCATTTAGCTAAAATGTCATTGTAGCAACTCAAAATGATTCTCAGTAGTTTGTGTGGCCCCCACGTGCTTGTACGCATGCCTGACAACGTGGGGGCATGCTCCTAATGAGACTACGGATGGTGTCCTGGGGGTATATACTGTATATATCTATATATCTATAGTGTATATCTATCTATATATACTGTATATATACAATTGTGCTCAAAATGATTCATAGCCTTGCTAATTCTTGTGATTTTTTTCATTTAATGATGAAATGAATGCATTTTTCAAGTTTGCATGTCAGTGTATGTGAACAACAATTGAAAGAATGACAACAATACAAAATTCAAGGAAATCTTTATTTCATGGGTATTTTATTGATGGATTCCCAAAAAATGTCATGTTCAAAATTCTTCATACCCCTGGCAATATTTCAAATAAAATGTGCCAAATGTGGTAATGTTTCTCCAGTAGTTACTTCAAGGTGTCACAATGGAACAAAAAACACCTGAATATTGTTGACCAAATGTTAAACACTGATCTAAAAACTAACTAAGACTTCTTTCCAGAAGAGTATCAATCGGGGAAAAGTGTTCAGGTCATTCTCAATTTCTGGTCATCACGGTCAAGAAGAAGGAGCTCAGCAAGGACCTCCATCAGCATCTTGTATGTGCAAAGTGAAGGAAAGGGTCACAAGGCCGTTTCCAAGCAGTATGAGGTCCCTGAGGCAAGCGTTCAGAGCATCACCAACAAGCACAAGCGCTTCAACACTGTTAATAACCTCAGTAGGCGTGGCAGGAAGCGTAAGGTGTCACCCGAACTTGCCAGGAAAATCTGCCGAGAGGTCAACAAGAACCCACAGACCACAACCAAAGCCCTAATTAAAACACTAGACCGGGGAGGGACAAAGGTGTCACGGTCCACCATCAAGCAAGTCCTGCAAGGAGGTGCAGGAGAAGAAACATCTGGAAGCTCGCCTGGCCTGTTCTAGACATCATCTGAAGCAAGATCCCAGCTTTTGGTCAACTATTCTGTGGTCTGATGAGACAAAGTTGGAGTTATTTGGCCATATGGATGCTCGATATGTCTGGAGGAAGAAAGCAGAAGCCTACAGGCCAAAGAACACTGTGCCCACTGTCAAGGATGGTGGAAACATGCTGTGGGGATGTTTTTCCTCCGGCGGCACAAGGAATCTCGTCAAGGTCCAAGGAATCATGAAAAAGGAGGAATACATCAGGATTCTTGATGAAAATGTGAAGCAATCTGCTGAGAAACTCCAGCTTGGCCACAACTGGATGTACGAGCAAGACAATGACCCTAAACACACCGCCAAGGTAGTGAAGAAATGGTTCAAGGACAATGATGTCAACGTCCTGGAATGGCCAAGTCCAAGTCCTGACCTACATCCCATCGAAAACTTGTGGCATCACTTGAAGACCAGAGTGATGGCTTGGAAAGCGACCAACCTGACCCATCTTGAGGCTTTTGCCAAGGAAGAATGGGCCAACATCCCACAGGAGACATGCAGGAAGCTTATGGACACAAACAAGAATCGTCTTGAAGCAGTGCTAAAGAACAAAGGCTATGCAATTGGCTATTGAAGGAAGACAATGGACGAGGGTATGAATCATTTTGAACATGCCATTTTTTGGGAATCCATCAATAAAATAGCCCTAAAATGAAGATTTCTTTGAATTTGGTATTGTTTTCATTATTTCAGTTATTCACCTATACATAACTGATTCACAAACTTGAAAAATGACATGCATTTCTTCACTAAATGAAAAAATCACAAGAATTAGCAAGGCTATGAATGTAGACATATCCAATATGGGGAAATTCTACATTTGAACCCAAATAAACTGTTGAGTATTTGGTAAATATTATTCTTTTTTTAAATTTCATATTAGTACATTTTTTTAAAAAGTGAACATTATCATGATAAATCAAATCATATTTCATAATTTCATTCCACAGATGTACTTTCTTACTATACTATAATACAAGTTCACATCTTGATATTATTCTAATGATTATTATTTGGGGTTTTTCCTCCAATAGAATGAATGGTGCTCTCTGGAATGGAAGCGGCCAAATATCCTTCCAGGTACTCCCACTGCTTCTTTTATCCACCACTTCCTCTCACGGGCGCTCCCCCAATCACTCAGCGGGATGAGGTCAGCTGACGGGCGGCTGGCGTGCTGACCTCGGCTAGGGGGCGGGGTTTGGGGTGTACTGTGTATGAAGGGTGCAGCCGTGATGGGGGAAGGGGTGTAGTAGGACGATGGTGAGTGTTTAACATGATCATGGAGGATACCCACCCCCCCACTCCCTCCCACCCACTCTTTATCATGAAGGCCCCTCCCTGCGGTGCATTGAAAGGTGCACGTGGAATTGCATTTATTGCCAGCTTTTCGACCGCTTTAACATCCAACATCCTCTTTCTCAGAATTTCGTATGTCCTCCTTTTCTCATCATTTCATATTTCCTCATCCTCATCCTCAGCCTTCATCTCCCCCTGCTCTCTAATGGCCGAGGGTCTCATGTTGAAACATCAGCAGTAAAAACACACAGTCACGCTCTGTGTGTGTGTGTGTGTGTGTGTGTGTGTGTGTGTGTGTGAGGTATGACTGATCTCCCAGGGGGCCAAGGTTATTCAGAGGGTCACTGGAGGGTGTCGCCATGGGAACCCAAGCCCCGCCTTGTCTCCCATTGTGGCGGAGACACAATAAATGTTTGTTTTCTTCTCCTTTTTACACACAAACCATCAAAAGATTACACTGTAGTACATTACTATGCTTTATACACACTATTTGATATTTGATTCATTGTTACTAGTAGTAGTAGTACTAATTAAGTAGCCATAAATTATCATATATCTTTGATAAATTCATAAATTGTATTGTTGTATTTATAAGAAAGGTATTTTAGCTTATCTGGGAGTAGCCATAAAGTAATAAATACAAATATCTCATTGAGTATTATTTTTTAAAGTCAGTAATACAATTACATACATTGATGCAAATATAAAATGTTATATTTTGGCATTATTACTATTATTATTATTAATATATATATATATATATATATATATATATATATATATTACACAAATCAACAACAATCAACAACAATAAAACAACAATAAAACAACAACAACAACAATAAAATTTTGTAGAAACATGGTATTAAATATTTTACTATTATTATTATTTACAGTAGTAATATAAATATTACAGAAATGAAAAATAATAAAATAAATTTAAAAAAATTACCGGTATATTATTATTATTATTATTATTATTATAAATTATAAATATATTCCATAAGTCTACAATGATAAAATAACTTGTAAGTCACATGTCATGAAATATTATTATTATATAATTATAGAAATAATAATATTACATTTATTATTACAGAAATAAACAAGCAAATAACCTGGTCACATGGTGCTAAATATTGAATTTTTATCAATAATCCAATTACAGAAAATAGTACACAAATAGTAATCTAAAATTGTATATTTTATTATTCTTATAAACATTACAATAATAAAATAACAAAAAATACTATACAATCCGTAATATATACACTAGATTCATATAAATAACAGAGAAATTAAGATTTGTTCAGTTGGATGATTGATTACATTTTTTTCAGATGCCAGTGAGTTTTACTGTATGTCTACTTATCACACAGTATCATGTGAATCATCATATTATCAACTATAAAAATGGTCAAGATTCCTCTAAAAATATGAAAAAAAGTCATAAAAAATGAGTAAATCTTTCGGTTACCAAATGTAGTTGATTGCCACAATGTATTTAATAACTAATATAGTCTATCATATGCAATAATATGTGTAAACATTAAGATTTGTTCAGTTGCATGGTTCATGTTGGTGTATTTACTTGTATATGTCTGCATATCACATGATGTTATCAGATGATATCATCAGGCAAACGTGCTCAATTCATTTTCAGAGACACTATTAGGCAAGGAACCATATTTGGTCACCAAAACATTAATGGAGCAAATATAAAAAGGTGTAATAACATGTATAATGAAAGCTAAATGTCTTGGAAATGGAAGAAAAATGAGTAAAATCCTAAAAAGGACTTCAGTAGAGTTGTTTTGAGATACACTAGAAGCTCGCCTGCGAGTATTCTCATTCATCCACGTCACTGTTCAGGCTGTCTCCGAAGCTGAACAGTTCCGCTGCGATCGATTGAATGCCCTGAGAACTACAGAAGCTCCGCTGCAAGAAACGAGAGTTTTTGTTTACAAATCACCCGTTCAACCAAAACACCCTCGTGAACCCTCAAGTTTGGTTTCAGAAGACAAAGCTCAAAGATCCGCCCAGTTATTGCAACATTACATGTAGACGCACGATGAAACATACGCTAGCATGGCTAACAGCTGGTTAGCAGCGGCGCCTCGCAAAGTCACGCCGTTTTGTCAGCATGTGGCAACTCTCACCTTCACCTTACCGCCGCCCTCTTGCCTTTGTGCGCACGGCCACACACACGCACACACCCACACACACACAGCATACTAAATGTTGTGTAGAAGCACTATGAGCAGTTATGCATCAAATAGAGGAGCGTGGCGTTGGCGTGCTTGGAGGAGACGGTGGCGTTGTCCGCGGTGCTCAGACTGAGAGCGCCTCCGCCTTGCAAACTTTGTTTTCAAGGAAATAACAGATCTAATACAGGATGTGCGTGTATGAATCAAATCTGGATTGCAGGTAAATACTTTTTTTTTTTTTTAAAGATGAGGCTTACCTTCAGAGATAAGATGAATTGTTGCAGGTCACATGGAGGGTAGCGGCGCCTGATTGGCTGTCAGGTGGCTGATCTGTGCTGCCTTCAAAGTCTGGCACAGAACGATAGGAGTCAAATTTGAAAAGAAGACACTAAAGTAAGGGAAAAAAAGACGGTATCAGCTTCCCGCGGCGTTGAATCCTCAACGCAAACAAGCGCACACTTCCATCCAGTTGTTGGAGGATGATGGAGCAAATAAAAAGCCTCCTACGCAAACACCCCCCTCAGCCTCAGCAGCATATGTGATGGAGAAGGAGGAGGAGGAGGAGGAGACAGCGCGAGAGCAAACCTCCGCACCTCCATCCCCCCCAAAAATATCCAAAATCAAGACCACAGTCCAATAAGGAGGTCTGGCTTGGTTCTATCTCCCCGTCTCATCCGCAAGCTTCTCTTTACAATCTAATTATCTCCTCCTGCATCCCCCATACATGAGCAAAATGTCTGCGCGGACTGGGGGTGGGGGGGGAACAGTAATTCCTGCAGCACGGCGGTGACTGTGAGGAGTGTGAGCGCGCTCAATAAGAGAGCAGGCGTGGAGATGGAGATTTAGAGAGAGAGAGAGAGAGAGAGAGAGAGAGAGAGAGAGAGAGAAGGGGGAGGTGAGGGTGGGAAAAAAAGAGAAAAGGGAAACGAGTCCCTTCCGAGTCTGCCGGTGTTGCTTGGACTCCTTGCAAGGATGCTGAGTAAGTTCATAAGCGTAACGTCATCATGACGGATCAGCACCAAGTGCGCACAATTATTAGGCACGAAAAGGATTTTCATCATTTTTATATGCAAATCCTGGATTTAAAGGCCCCAGAGTGTCATATTTTCTAACAGTCTCAAGTGTGTTGGCCACAATCTAACCTCAATGCTGCAATTTAACTTGAATCTTGGTAAGCCCCACTGCGAACACGCCCATTTTTGTGCCTGCAGCTTTAATGCTAATGAGCTGTTTGACTGCTTGTTTACACTGCAGGATTTGATGCCCGATTTGGAATTTTTTATGTGGTCATTCACATTACCAAAAAAATGCAAAAAAGCAAATGCAATGTGAATGCAAAGCATCCAGGAAGTGACCTGCATACGCACAAGCATGGTGTCACATGCATTTCTGTGTGTTGACAGAAGAAACAATTGCTAAACTTTGCTTAAATATGCTATATACTGTTTTTAATTATGTTCTACAGTGTTCAATTTTTGACAGCGAACGGTAAATTCGCAAAAATGCCATTTTTAGTTGATGGCGCCAGCTAGCTCTCGGTGTTCAGTCTCATTTCCGGAAGGGATGCGCTCGGAGTGCTATCACTCAGACACAAACATGGCGGTGTACGAGACAGAGGATGTTTACAGTGATTACAGCCAAGGTTTGAGCGATGCGTCAATAGTTTGAGGAGAAAAGAAGGGAGAAACCTTTGGAGATGAAATAGAGAACTTGCAGAACATGGACTTAAAGCCTTAAAACACGGAGATGAAGATTGGTCGACTTCAAAACACAGAATGCTAAGTGGCTTAACCTTCAATTATTGTTTTAAATCAGCTGAGCGCAAAGGTGAATTTATAGCCTGATTTATTTGTATTTTGTCACAGTCGCTGCTGCCCCCACACAGTAAACATACATACTGTATGCTGTGAAAAGATGTTAATATTAAATGTATAATGCTTTACAGCCTTGTCGCTACCATGGAATAGTGTTTATGTAAACAAGACATGAATTACTCAGCTCCGTGGCACTTTGTCGCTGTTCTTCTGGTTTTGTTTTTTTCCTGCATATCGGCAGAATAGCATCCTTTTTCAAAATGCGTTTATACCGCACTTTCAAGCCACACGCTGCTTGTAATGGTATTCCCTCATAACAGTCATCAATGAAATGATCACTGCAAAGAACAAAACTTGAGGTGGGCTTCCATCTGTGTCTCGTTTTCTGCACTTGCTTCGTCCATCTTTGTTTTAAACCTTCCTCTTTTGGAAAAGAAAAGAAATTCACAGGATCACTCAGATACTATAAACATCCAGCAGCAACACGACATTTCGAAACAACTACTATTTTGATGAAAAATACACTGAACCAAGTTGACCATCGACCTCATATTGTCATATTTTGTAACAGTCTCAAGTGTGTCGGACAAAATCTCGCCTGCTGCAATTTAGACACTTAAATAATGTTGGTGCCTGTAGCTTAAATGCTGATGAATTGTTTGGCTGTGTGTCTCCAAGGCTACGTTACTTCCGATGACGTTACTTCCAGAAACGAGCCTGAACAGCGAGAGCGAGTGCGTCATGGCTGGCGCCATCAACTATGAATGTCATTTTTGTGAATTTACCGTTCGTTTTCAATGTAGAACATAATTACAAACAATATATAACATGTTTAAGCAGAGTTGATGAATCATGTCAGGGAGCCTTTAATTTAAGGAGATTATTATTGGTTAACTTTCTACGTGTCGTTGCGTCTCCCACGCAGCCGTGCGCTAAAGCAAAGGAAATCCATCACCATGGAAGTGAACAAGAGGTTAATTGGAGACTCTAAATTGTCCATAGGTATGAATGTGAGTGTGAATGCTTGTTTGTCTATATGTGCCCTGCCATTGGCTGGCGACCAGTCCAGGGTGTACCCCGCCTGTCGCCCGAAGTCAGCTGGGATAGGCTCCAGCATGCCCCCGCGACCCTAATGAGGATGAAGCGGTATAGAAAATGGATGGATGAATGGACATTACCTTAACACTGCATGGAGTCATGAAGTCAGCCATGGCCTGTCCCACATGACAGAGTGAAAAAAAGTTCTCCCAATACGTGTGGAAGTGGTAAGTTTTTGGCCTACTTAAAAGTTTAAAAGAAATTAAATTTGAGGCTAACTGGTTAGCTCGTTAGCTCGTGCCGCTAGCTAGCGGCCATCTCGAGTCCCTGCAGCATAAGCGTTTCAGTGTGGGTAAACAATGAATAATACGAGTGTAAAGGTGACTATAGGGTTGTTATTTCATGTCTGCAGGGCTCTAATAATGTTAAAACCCCCATTTAGAAAGTCATAAACAGGTTTTCTATGTATGTCTAAGTATAAAAATATAAAATTTATTAACATTTTGCAAAAATTCATTTAATGCGGCAAAGAGGACAGAAAGTTCCATGACCCGCGGTGTCACGCTTCCACGCTGCTTTACTTCACCAGACTAAGAAAAGTGTGATAAAGTGTGTGTAAAAGAGTGTTTGGAAGCGAAGTATAAGCTATAGCCTGACGGCACTCCAGTGCATAACCTTTCTTTGTCATGTTTATTTCATGATTATTTGCTTGAAGAGAATGATATCTGGGTGATGGACAGCTTACCTTTCCAATGTCTACTTGGTGTACATTGTGTTTGTTTTATACTAGGGCTGTCAAAAATAGCGCGTTAACGGCGGTGACTGATTTAATTATGCGCATCATGTCAAGCCACATTTCTCCGTTATGACGGCAGACGGACACACAATAGCGTCCCCACCGAGCGTCCCCACCGAGTCACACAGAGTCTGTCGCTCTTTGTCACTAGACTACCGTGAGATGCATTCACTGACACAACATCTCATGGATATTCTTATCTCTCGCTAACATAACTCTTGCTGCGGACGTGCAATTTGCTGTATTTAAAAAGGAAATACATCTACACTCAAAACATGTGAATTCAAATTACCGTGGTATCTTTGAACGCAACCCTTCATGGCTCATAATAACACGATGAAAGTGGGATTCAAATGTTCTGCTGCTATGAAAGAGACTAGCTTTTAGCGTGATTTCAACTTTTGGTTGATTGGGAGCTGCTAATACATGCAAGTATACGGCATATAATCCTATATATATATAATCCTTTCTCTTCATAAAACACAGCAAAATGGGCATATTTCACACATTTGACAGCCCTGTTTTTGATACATTGAGGTCCATTTTGTGTCGAGCCGTAAAAAAACAACAACATTTGCATCAAAACAAACATATGATCCAGTCTTGTGTTGATATGTGTATTCAAAACTTTAAAATGATCTTTCAAAGGTACACTTATTATAGATATAAACTTCTTTCAATCTGCGATTGATTGCGATTAATTATGAGTTAACTGTGAACAACGTGTGATTAACTGCGATTAAATATTTTAATCAATTAAGCAGCCCTAATCACAACGTAGCATGAAGGAGTGGGACAGCAGGACACAAACGTTAACAACGCTCGTATAGCTAAAAGTGCTAACATTACACTCGCATTTTAACAACAATGATCAAACTTGGCATTGTGGGGTTTTTTTTTACACAGCAGTCCTCCACCAAGTGATGGGTCAGCGCATGGGGCGGGTTCATCTAGCTAGAGGCGGTATCACCTCCATGAGTAATGAGGTTTTTCCTTCATGGAACTTGAAAAGTGAACATTTGCGCTAGGGATGTCCCGATCAGCATTTTTTGGCTTCTGATCCGATCCAATTTTTTAATAGTCTTGCTGATCCGATATCCAGTACCAATCTTTTTTTTTTTAATAATAAGCTTTTGTTACAAACATGAATTTGAGGAATTGAATATGGTTATGAAAATAGCTCTTCACAGCATTACAAATAATGCAAGTAAAGTAAAGTATCACTGAATGTACTTTTTTATTACACAGCATGACCAACAATATTGTTTGGCTTTTGTAACAAACCTCTGTGAGTCAGGTCCCTAATCCAATAAAAGATCCAATTAAAGTCCATCCAATAAAAGATAAAACTGGAAAAAATGGGCGTGCAAAATACTTTTAGGGTAGGACTAATCATGTGACATGTTTATACATCAATTTGTGATGAGATTTAAAATATATGACATTTTAAACGAACTCTCTTCAACACAATAGTAATTTAATGACGGTCCCTAGTATAAACAACCAACGGTTACAGTGGCACTTCCCGTGCGAGGTCCCCGCACCATGACGCAGCAGTCCGGGCACAGAGAGGGGGAACTACCGCTGTAGCTGAGGAGCCGAATATCCAACATCCAACGTGAAACTAACTTCACCACGGTACACTGCGGACATGTCTGCACGGAGGTGTTGCGTTTTCTTCTCGCGGGTGGCAGGCGTCGAGTGGCAACCAGCTTTGAGGCGCATTACCGCACCTACCGTGCTGGAGTGTGACCAGAGTTATGAACGTCATACGGCAACTGGATCGGCGGAAGACAATATTATCCAACCTTCAAAATACAGCGTATCGGCAGCCGATTCCGATCCTGATATGAAATACGGACATCCCTAGTTTGAGCTACTTTTCTCTCAAAAGTGGAGCAAACAAGTGAGGGAGATGATCGATTTTTCTTAGGTTTTGTGCTCATAAAGGGACTCTCTTTTAAAAGTCACTTTTTGCATCATTGGAGACCTTCAGGCACACGCGGTGAATAAATAATGAAATCCTTTCACACCCAAACTCGACTCTCTCTCTCTCTCAAGTGTCTGTCCACTTCCTGCGTCTCCATTTCCTCATGTCCACCTCCTCGCCTCTCGCTGTGATCCAATCCTTCCCCTCCTCGCCGTGTGACTTGTTCCTGCCTTCATTATTCACAGTCGTAGTTCATGGAGATTAGAGCACGCAGAGCGTGTACACTGGTGAATTATTCAACATGAATATGAGGAGGTGTGCTTGCCTTGGCGGCGTTCAGGTGAATGGTCTGAGATGTGCTTGAGATTCAGTGCAAAAGGGGGAGATTTTCTGGGTATTTTTCATTTTTT
Source organism: Dunckerocampus dactyliophorus (assembly GCF_027744805.1). NCBI lineage: Eukaryota > Metazoa > Chordata > Actinopteri > Syngnathiformes > Syngnathidae > Dunckerocampus > Dunckerocampus dactyliophorus. Next base: position 3,355,530 of record NC_072835.1, on the reverse strand, counting down.
GAATGAATTTCTCAGTGATTAATGAATGACATTTAGTTTGACTTCATTTCTACTTTTTTAAAGTGATACTATTTTGACATGTTTATATTAAGTTATTATTATTTCCCAGTGTCGTTTATGTCATATGCTCTGCATGATATTATCCTTGCTTTTGGAAATGTATCATGAGGTGCAGGGGATTTTCTGGCCATTTTTTATTACTTTCTCAGTGACTAATGAATGACATACTTTTAAACTAAATTTCCAATAAATAAGAATATTTTGGCTACTTTGACAGGCTTATATGAATGTATTATTTTCCGGTGTAGTTGATATCATGTACTGTGCATTGTAGTTAGAGGGGATTTTCTGATATTTAATTTTTTGAAATTACTTTCTCATATTTTTTCATTTCTTTTTTGTTGTCCTGTCCGGCCATTAGGGCAGACAGTATTGTTGATCTAAATGCCCTCAGTGCTCAACAGATTTGCTCTATCAGGGAAAGGTGTGAGATACACTTCCCCTGTTATACAGAATTTATTTGACTTTGATGTTTTGTTGTTATGCAAATGTGTAGCGGCCGGACCGGAGCAGGAGGGGATAGAGAAGAAGAGAAAAGAATACAGAGAGGGGGGTGAGGGGATAAGAGGGGGACAAAAAAGAGAGAGACAAGGACAACCGCAGCAACAACAACAGCGACAACAATAGGGGGTAGGACAGCCAACCCCCAGGACCGGCGAGAGATCACACCCCCACAAGGGCAGACGGGCACCGGGGGCCACACACCAGCAGGCCCAGAGACCCTCGCAACCGGAAAGGAGCCCGCCGACGGCGAAAGCGCCAGTAACCCACGCCACCCGTACCCCCAGGAAACGGAGCCCGGCACCAGCCCCCACAGAGCAAACCCCTGTGTAACCCCTATAAAAAAAAAAAAAATAAAAAAAAAAATAAATAAATAGATTAAATAAATAAAAGCACACACACGCACACTCACACACCATGGTCAACTGCCCGATACCTAGAAGCGTCGTCGCCGGTGCAGCGGAGTGGGGGACCCAGGGGTCCCAGACCCACAACCCAGATCCTGAGCCACGGAGAACGCGGACCACTAGGGAGCAAGAAAACCCCAGACCCCCGCCATCCCAACGGCAGGACAAGGAGGAAAGCCAGAGAATGAGCAAGCGGGTGGGCAGACGGGCGAGCAGCAGGGCAACCCACCACACAGCGCCAGCCGACTCCCACGGGGCAGCAAATCCCCGCAGAAGGAGTGCCGCACCCCCAAGCCGCAGGGAGGCCATGCACCAGAGCTGAGAAGGCGGGACCAGCACCAGACCAGCTGCCGGACCCCACCAGCGGCCAGAAGCCAGACCACCCACCCGACCCCAGAACTGACGGCGCACCACCCGCGCACCGGAGCACCACCCCCAACAAGCCCGCAGACGACCCAGGGGAGGCAAAGACACAGACAGCGGACCAGTAAAGCACAAAGACCGGCAGCGACAAAGGCCCAAGCGCCCGGCAGAGCACCCCCACCCCAGAGCACTTAATTTCTCTTTAAAACAAAAAGATTTGTACTAATTTGACAGGCTTATATTAAGGTATTATTATTTTCTGGTCTAACTGATATCATGCACTCTGCATGGTATTATATATTATAGTATATTTTTAAACTAACTTTCCAATTAAAAAAAAGATTTGACTACTTTGATAGGCTGATGTATTATTTTCTGCTTTAATTGATATCATGTGCTGTGCATTGCAGTTGGAGGGGATTTTCTGATATTTAATTTGTTTAAATTGCCTATGCATGGTATTATTTTTGCTTTTGTAACGTTATCTTGAGGTGGAGGGGATTTTCTGGGTATTTTTAATTTGAAAAAAAAATTGTGAACAATGTGACATACTTTTTATTACGGTAAATTTCTAATTAAAAAAAAATACATTTTTACTATTTTTTTTTTAAGTTATCATGAGTTGGAGGGGATTTTCTGGATATTTTAAATATTTTTTTAAATGAATCTATTCTTGAATAATGAATGACATTTTTTAACTTCATTTCATTAAAAAAAAAAGATTAGTACTATTTTATTCTACTATTATTTTACTATTTTATTTTTGGCTTGTTGTCATCATTATCATTGATATCGCACGTTGTGCATGGTATCATCTTTGCGTTTGTAGCGTTCTCATGGGGTGGGGGGCATGTGACGCTCACCTGTCACATCGGCGCTCCCTTCGGGGCTCCGCTAACCTTTTTAAGCCACTTGAAAGTGTCCATCTTGTTTGTGCATCCCATAATTGGCAGGCCACAATTAGGTTGTTTGTCGCCCGGAGGTCAGATAGGAGCACATGAAGTGCTTTATGGCCGCAGACGTTTGCTGTGAAGGTCAGAGGAAGTTCTGTGATATCTGCTCAACAATGGCAGCATCATCTTCTTCCAAAAAGAAGAAGAAGCGATGGAGGGAGCAATCACAGTCAGCTGATTCTCGTTGATATTGTCCATGGGTTGGATGTGGATCAAATTGGGTGCGGCTGATGTGCAGAATCATGTTTGAGCACCCGAGGGGCCTCAAAGTAGACAATTGAATTAGGCAGAAGAAATAATGGCATTAGGTGGGATAAAAACAGACAAATGGTAAGGGAGGAGTCTCTTAAAAAGCAGCAGGAGTGGACAGAGTGGACAAGATGAGTAGGAGATACTGACCCACTTGGCGTGAGAGAAGATCATGAGGATCCTGAGCAAAGACCTGCGCCTGCAGGACGTCACCATCATGTACTTCACCGCGCTGGCCGCCCTCATGGTCATCCTGGTGGCTTCCTACCAGGCTCCCGCCGCCGTCGGTGTGGTGGAGCTGGCCCGGTCCAAACCCCAGCCTTCGCCCGCTCTCCCCATGCCCTTCCGGGTGCTGCTGGACCCGCTGGGGGAGCTGAAGCTGGCGTGGAACGTCAGCTACGAGCGGCAGGAGGTGACCATGGAGCTGAAGGTGGCCCGGCTCAAGCACGGCGTGGTGCTGGGTATGTCGGAGCGAGGCCAGCTGACCCGCGCTGATCTGGTGGTGCTGTGGGACTCGGGAAGCAAAAGCTACTTCGGGGTGAGTCGCTGGCATTCACGTCTGCTTGGGAAGGAAAACAACAGCAACCATTTAGGATGTGCTGAGGTTTAAAACAGACAGTTGCATTAGGCCACACTGCATCATTTACACCACAAAATACATCCTTTTTCTACGTCCTGCTTGTGTTGTAAGAAAATGGACACCAGTCAAATATTTTTCTACTCATGCTTACTATTTAAGGCAGGGCAGGGGTGTCCAAAGGTTTTGGCACAAAGTGAAAAATGAAAGGATGCAACGTTGCCACTTTGAGGTTTTGTACAGCAACACATGTGCAGTAGATAAGCTAACAAGTTATACACGGGGCGGGCCAAGAGTAGGGTTGTCTGGGTCATCCTCCAAAAGACCGTGTACCAGTCGTGGAAGGTTTCATTTTCAGCTTATCCATTATGCATATGTCGCAATGATGTTCTTGGTATGGATTGTTGTCGCGAAGCACGTTGTGCGGACTTCTTTGGACTAGCCACCAACATCTTCCTTTCCTCAACCACGGAAGTCTTCGGACGTCCAGATTTTGGAGCATTACACACTGAACCTAGCGGTCCAAATGTCTCCCTGATGCGATACATTGCCTTGCGCGAAGGTGAAAGGCTTCTTGCCAAGCTGTGCGCACATGCTCGGCATTTTCCAACTTCCAATACTGCTTTATTATCCACTTTCTTTGGTCTGCATCGTAATTGTTTGCCATCGTTCACAGTTCAGGGTTCCTGGAAATAAAAAACAAATGTATAACGTTTTTAAGACATGAGTAAGTAGCACAGAATACAGTAAAGGTTCAGTATTATTTTCTATAATTCTATCTAAAACGTGGCTGTTAAGGTGAAACAGATAATGAAGTAAGTGTAAACCTACTTTTGCCCCCCCATTTTAAAAAATATTTAAACTAAACTATCTAATTGATCCTATGTATGTTGTGTAAAACTATGACAGGAACACCATCAAATTAAAAGCACTAAATGAATACAGAGCCACCACCCACCAGTACCAGCCTGGACTTGTTTTTCAGAGAGCTTGTGTACCACAAATATGCACATTAGCACTCAATAAGGTCATCAAATCTTACCTTTATGCATTCCCACAGAGTGTCAGCATTTGGGAGCAAATATGAGGTGAAAGAAAAAGGGTAAAAATACAGTGTAGTAGCGTAATACAGTGTGTGAGAACTGGAGGAGGTGCGTTCAAGGACCGTCGAACAAATCGCCGCTTGCATTAAACATTCAAAAAACGTGGAATTTCTCACTGTATATTATTTTTGAATAAAATAATGGCCCATATTTCCAAAAATGATATCCCTTTATATTAAATTTGATGTAGTTGTCGTAGTTGCGTATCGAATCGTTTACCACAAAGACAGTTACATCCCTATTTATTACAGATACTAACTTTTTTCATCTGCAATTAAATGCGATTAATTATGAGTTAACTGCGGACAAATGTGACTAATTGTGATTAAATCTGTGAATGGATTGACAGCTAGTGTGTATTTATATATATAGAGCATATATATCAGACGTACTGTAAGAGGTGCTCGATGTTATATAAAGACGTGCATGGTGGGATGCTTGCTGGCTGTTGGGACGGGTTACATAAGAGAAGTAAAGAAATAGATCTTAGGTGCTATTCTGGACTTGAAATGTGTGAAATATAACAGATAAGAGACAAGAGACGTGGACGGACGCAGCTGCTGCGATGGTCTCCTCAGCACACAAACACAAACCCTGCTGGGAAGCAGGGTTCCATGCTGATGCTGTTCCATGCACGCATTCTCATGTCCATATTGTACAGGATACAGCATAACACGTACATGTACTGTGTGTGTGTGTGTGCGTGTCCTCCCCCGATAGGACGCATGGAGCGACAGCGAGGGACATGTGACCCTGGACAGCCAGCAGGACTACGAGCTGATGGAAGCCAAATGGACGTCTGAAGGTTTCTACTTGCTGTTCAAGAGAGCTTTTAGTACCTGCGACCCCAGAGACTACCTCATTGAGGTACCTCGCTAAATTAGCTCTTTATTCCCCCCCAAAAAATAAAATAAATACGACTTTATTGTCATAACATTACATTTCCTTTCTGGGTTTATGACTCATATTTGCGTCGTGGTATTAGTACAATACGTACGTATCAACCTTTTCCTTTAATTACGCATTTTATTCTTGGAAAATGAATGTCGTATTTTCCTCGCAACATTATGATTTTTTTTCCCACATACAATAACAAATATTTTTCCTTATTTTATTCTTTTTTCTTATTTATTTTTCAGAATATTCAACCTTATTCCGACAAGTAAAATATTAATCATTTATGTAATTATTTATTTATTTATTTAATTAATAATTTGAATATACAGTATAACTACTTTTTCCCTGTAGGATAATTTTTTATATTTTTTTCTGCGTGTACGACAACCATTTCGTCATAATATTAATACAAGTATGAACCTTTTCTTTTAATAATACATTTTATTCTTTGTTGTAGTATTTTTCCTGCAACATTATGATTTTTTTTTAGAAAAAAATATTCTTTATTTTTGATTCTTTATTCACATTGTGTGCCTTTTTTCCTCATCATATGACAACTTCTGCAAAAATTTATTTTTCACGATAGTCTGCTTTATTCTGGTAACTAAGATGTTAATGTTGCATTATGATGATTTTTCCTTGAATTAAAAAAAAATATATTAATAATATATTATATTATTCTATTATTAATTAAAACAATATTTTTATATTTGTATGCACACTTTTTCAGCAATGTTACACATTTTTTTCTTGGAAAAAAATAAAAGTTGTTTTTGTAAAATTGACAAGCATTATAGTAGTAAAATAAGATTTTATTCTTATAATAATTTAACATTTTTTTTGGTGACTTTAATATACTAAAACACATTTTTATGGTACCATAACACTTTATTCTCACAATATTAAACCTGTTTCCCACAATATCATTTTTTTTCTTTTAAAAATCCAATTAAAGTCTCTTAATATTTCAACGTTATACTTAAAATTAAAATAAAAATAATCAAAAAAATCAAATAGCTAAAATATAATAAATAAATATAAATCATATTATGACTTTAGTTCCCTGATTATGAGTGTTTTCCTCTCAATTTGAGCATTTATTTTTCTTTAAAACACAGTATGGCCCTAACTTCTGTGATTGTAGTGATATAAGGCCACCATCAGGCCAGCATGGTTACCATGGCAACCCAGTGAGACGTGGGCTTAGTGGGCCATATAGGGCCATATAAATAGCTTTTATACAGTAAATATGTCATTATTCTCGTGTTATGTGGCTTTAGGAGGGAACAGTGCACATCATCTACGGACTGCTGGATCAACCACTTGCCTCCTTGGAGCGGCTCAACCTGTCAGGCATCCACACGGGCCTCCAAAGGGTCCTGATGCTCCGCCCTGACACGCCGCCGCCCACGCTGCCTCCCGACGTGCAAACGCTGGACGTGGTGGCGCCCGACGTGGTCATCCCCGGCGAGGAGACCACCTACTGGTGTTTCATCCACAAGCTGCCGGAAAACATGGCCAAGAACCACATCGTCATGGTAACGACAGTTTGCATCCAACTTCTTTTTACACTTGTATGACAGTGAAGTAGCCCTAGCTACATTTGCGCTTGAAAGGACACGACGTCGACGACTAGCTGCTATACTCGTTTTCAAAAGCGACAGCGGTTAACTTCTTTTTACACCTGCAAGCTGCCGATTGGCTCGCTACTACACTTATTTTTGCACTTGTATGGCAATGAGGTCGCCATCCATCCATCCATTTTCTATGCTGCCTCTCTCATTAGGGTCGCGGGGGCATGCTGGAGCCTATCCCAGCTGACTTCGGGCAACAGGCGGGGTACACCCTGGATTGGTCGCCAGCCAATCGCAGTGAAGTTGGCATTAGAAATGCAAAATGTCCCAAAACAAGTGTTCTCTGTTGTTGAACTTATTTTTACACTTGTTACACTTGCATGACAGTTAAGTAGCTACGAAGTTCTTTGAAAACGTAGTGCGTTGTTTTTAATGTCACAGGGGTTCATTAAATAAAATAAAATAAAATAAAATAAAATAAAATAGTAAATTGCCATAAGCTGCCAACTGGAACACAAAGGGTCACAAATCAAGTGAGTGTTATTATTAATGTTACATGGCTTTTATTTAATTTTATTTTTATTTTCTTCATTTAATTTTATGTAATACATTTTTAAAATGTATTTTCATACTTTCACATTTTACTATTTTTATTTATTTTTATTTGATTGAAGGTAATCATATTTTATTTATTCATTTTATTTATTTATTATATCTTTCATCTTATTTTATTTTTTAAATTAATTTTCATACTTTTATATATATTTTTATTTACTGTAATTATATTTTATTTATTCATTTACTTTATTTATTTGATATTTTAGCTTATTTGATTTTTATTTTTTTATTGATTCATTTATTTTTTTTAAAGTATTGATTAAAACAATTACTGATTTATTGCTTATAATATAAATCAATATATGTATTATTATTATTATTATTATTAATTTTTAAATTGCCACAAGCTAGCTGGTCTCTAACTGGTCAGCTGCGAAGCGCAAAAAGTCCCAAAATGAGTGTTTTCTGTTGGTGAACTTATTTTTACACTTCTGACGGCCACAGTTTGACCCTGGAACAGATTATTATTATATTCTGTTTGTATTCGTTCCTTTAGGGTTCAAACTTTGGCGTTTCCACAGTAAAAGTTGAAGCATCCAACGAGGGATGTTGAAACAGTGGTCTACGTTTGTTTTCTTTCAGTACGAGTCGGTGGTGACGGCAGGCAACGAGGCCATCGTGCACCACATGGAGGTGTTTGAGTGTTCCCCGGATGTGAGAGACGTCCCGGACTACAGCGGCTCCTGTGACGACAAGATGAAGCCGGGCAAGCTGAACTCCTGCCGCCACGTGCTGGCCGCTTGGGCCATGGGCGCTGAGGTAGGACGGCGAGTATGGACGTTCATGCCCACAGCTCCACAACAATGGAGGACACCTGACACCACAGGCGTCTTAATTAGGAGGAGAAGCTTGGTGGGATTTCTACTGCAGTCCAGGATTCACTCCTACTCAAATCATACAAACAAAAGCCTGCAAGCGTGTCATCAGGGCTCGCAGCCAGCCTCCATGTGGGAGCAACCCGTACTGCGTGCTAATAATACCCACAGACTCATACCTCCATCGTACTGGAACGTTACCTCCAGGACATGCAAATAGTCCGTTCCAGGCTCAAACCGCTGCCATTGTAAAGCAAAGGCATGTTTTGATGTCACATTTTAAAAGTCACACAAGCGTAAAAAGAAGTTAACCACGGATAACCCTTTCATGTTGGCTGAGCTCGGTTGTTTTGTGAGTCAAATGTTTCCAAAAATGTTAAATGGCGACTCACACACACACAAAGAAAGAAAGAAAAGAAAAGCCAAAGAAAAAGCAACACACGTACAGCACCAATGCACCCTTAGCTGAGGTCAGGGGTGTTCAAACCCTTTCTTTTGTTGTTTCGGGCTACTTCAGCTGGCAACGTTTTCCCAAAAATATCAAATGGATGCTTCTCTCAGAATGAGAAATGGCAGAAGAGCCAAAAGCCAAAGAAAAAGCAGAAGATGCAGAGTACCAGTTAATGATTTGATGTTGCTTGAGGTCGGTGGCGGTTCCCACCTTTTTGTTGTTGTTCTGTGCGACTTTTACAAGCAAATATTTCCTGAAAATTCTTTTGGAATCGCAAAAAATAGACACAAAAAGCCAAAGAAAAAGCCGAGCATGTGCAGAGTTAACCCTTTTATGTTGGCTGTTTTGTGTGACTTTCAGAGCCAAATCTTTCCTAAAATGTTAAACCCCCCTCCTTTTGGAAAAAAGAAAAAGAAAAAGCCAAAGAAAAAGCAACACATACACAGCACCAATGCACCCTTAGCTGAGGTTGGGGGTGGTTTAAACCTTTTTTTGTTGTTTTGGGCAATTTTAGTTGTCAATGTTTTCCCAAAAATATCAAAGGGATACTTCTCTCCGAAAATGGCAGAAAAGCACACACAAAAAGCCAAAGAAAAAGACAAACATGCGCAGCGTTAACTCTTTTATGTTGGTTGAGGTTGGTTGTTTTGTGTGACTTTTAGAGTCACTTCTTTCCGAAAATGTTAAACCTCACTCACAAAAACAAAAACAAAAAAGACAAAAAGACACAAAAAGCCAAAGAAAAAGCACAAAATACACAGCATGATTGCTTTGACGTTGGTTGAGGTTGACGTCGGTTCTACTTTTAGAAAACAATATTTCCAGAAAATGTGGGATGCTACTTCTTTTGCCATTGAAAAAAGCCTGGCTCAGATTCTGAATTGAATAGCCTCCATTCCTAGCAGGATGGCCTTTTTCATGTCAAATTTGAATTTTTTTTTTTTATTTTTTTTAATGGTGCTGCAGGCCAACACCCTATAAAACAATTGGATCAACTGGATTTCTTTGTGCTTTTGTGGAGGATGTAGCTAGGCCGGCCAGACAGACAGACAGACAGACAGACAGACAGACAGACAGACAGACAGACAGACAGACAGACAGACAGACAGACAGACAGACAGACAGACAGACAGACAGACAGACAGACAGACAGACAGATAGATAGATAGATAGATAGATAGATAGATAGATAGATAGATAGATAGATAGATAGATAGATAGATAGATAGATAGTATTTGATAGGAATAGTAGTAGATAGCTGTAGTACATGAAGTTTGGAGGGTAAAAGGTAGCAAGCATTGGGGGTGAGGGTCACATAAAGAGGAGATGACAGGGTTAGGAGAGCCTGTCAGCATATTTCTGTGTTCCCCAGCCGATTGGATTACACGGCAGCAAAACAAGCAGGATGCTTTCCTTGCTTTGCGCGCTGCCAAGACGAGATCGGGTGGGAAATATTCAGGCCTCTTTCGCGGCCTCGTAAACACCCGCGTTCAATTCTCCCCGGCAGGAAGGCAGCGCTCAGCACACAAAGGAAGGCGACCTTGCAGCACATGAAAGAGGATGAGGAGGACGAGCGCGTGGTGACGTGTGCGCGGAGGAGCCTGAGAGTATTTTTATTTGCTTTCATGGTAAGAAAGAAAGGTTCAAATAGAAAAATAACGTTTCCTGTTGGGTCAGACCACGTCAAGCGGACGTGCATCTGCGGCAAGGTGAAATGATGAATGAAGATTGAAATGAGATTTACGCCAACAGTGATGACATTGTGATGATCCAAAGGCTCGTTACAGTATTTCACCCCACGACGTGTAACACGGAACAAGATGCCATCAAACGACGTCACGCGTCAACACCATTGTTGCGTGTCTTTTTCACTTGAGACCTTTACTTTATGTTTATTTGACTTTTTTACTTCTTTTTTCATTCTACCTTCTATCTTACATAAATGTACAAGAACACTATATTTGTCTTCATTTTAGATTCCACTTTAGATGTTTTATTTCATATTTATTTCATTTCACTGTTTTTTAATGAGGTATTTACAAATTACTTAAAGTTGTATGTCTTTTATTTATCTTTTATTTTAAACTTTAATTCATTTCATACTTTATATTATTTTCCATCCATCCATTTTCCTCCGCTTATCCGGGTCCAGGTCGCGGGGGCAGTAGTCTCAGCCCAGACCGAGACGTGTCTAGGTCTGCCCCGGGGCCTTCTCCCGTCTGGGCATGCCCGGAACACCTCACCAGGGGGGCGTCCGGGAGGCATCCGTACTAGATGCCCGAGCCACCTCAGCTGGCTCCTCTCCATGTGAAGGAGCAGCGGCTCTACTCTGAGCTCCTCACCTTCTCTCCTAGGGTGACCCCAGCCACCCTGCGGAGGAAACTCATTTCAGCCGCTTGTATCCGCCATCTCGTTCTTTCAGTCACGAGTTAAATGTTATGTCAGTTACATGTTAAAAACACACAAGCAACTACAAAATACAGACAGTAGGTTGCATGTTTGTGCAGGACTCCCAAAAGCTAAAGAAGAAGTGAAACATGTGACAACCTGACATTTTCTACAACAAGTATACCGTGGTGTGAAAAAGTGCCTGCCCCCTTCCTGATTTCTTATTTTTTTGCATGTTTGTCACACTTAAATGTTTCAGATCATCAAACAAATGTAAATATTAGTCAATGACAACACAGCTCAACACAAAATGCACTTTTTAAATGAAACTTTTTATGATTAAGGGAGAAAAACAATCCAAAGCTACATGGTCCTGTGTGAAAAAGTGATTGCCCCCCCAAACCTAATAAGTGGTTGGCCCCCCTTAGCAGCAACAACTGCAATCAAGCGTTTGTGATAACTTGCAATGAGTCTCTTACAGCGCTGGGGAGGAATTTTGCACAATTGTTGTCATTCAGCCACATTGGAGGCTTTTCCAGCATGAAGTGCCTTTTTAAGGTCATGCCACAGCATCTCAATAGGATTCAGGTCAGGACTTGGACTAGACCACTCCAAAGTCTTCATCCATTCAGAGGTGGACTTGCTGGTGTGTTTTGGATCATTGTCCTGCTGCAGAACCCAAGTTGCTTTCAGCTTGAGGTCACCAACAGATGGCCGACATTCTCCTTCAGCAGAATTCATGCTTCCATTTATCACAGCAAGTCTTCCAGGTCCTGAAGACCATCACACTACCGCCACCACATTTTACTGTTGGTATGATGTTCTTATTCTGAAATTTACGCCAGATGTAATGGGACACACACCTTCCAAAAAGTTCACCTTTTGTCTCGTCAGACCACAGAGTATTTTCCCAAAGGTCTTGGGGATCATCAAGATGTTTTCTGGCAAAATTGAGACGAGTCTTAATGTTGTTTTTGTTCAGCAGTGGTTTTGGTCTTGGAACTCTGCCATGCAGGCCGTTTTTTTTTTACTTTTTCCCACAGGACCATGTAGGTATGGATTTTTCTTTCTCCCTTAATAATAAAAAGTTTCATTTAAAAAGTGCATTTTGTGTTGAGTTGTGTTGTCATTGACTAATATTTACATTTGTTTGATGACCTGAAACATTTAAGTGTGACAAACACTTCTTCCCCCCAGTGTAAATGGTACGTGCATGTTATAGAATATGTACAATGTGTTATAGAATTACGTTTGTGTGTGCTTGCAGGCCTTTTACTATCCTCCTGATGCAGGACTGCCTATGGGGGGATCTGGTTCCTCAAGGTTCCTTCGTCTGGAGGTCCACTATCACAACCCTCTCCTTATATCTGGTACGCACACACACACACACACACACAGACACACACACACACACACACAAATTAGCAGGGAGAAGTTTTCCGTAGAAGCTGCGGACTTATTCTTCTACACAGCAATCCTACAAGGTCACCAAGACAACAATGGAAATAGAAATAGTCTGTTCCAGGGTCAAACCGTTGCCAGCATAAAGACTTTGCCAATGTTTCAAGTAAGAGAAAATGCGTATCGGGTGGAGGAGACGTACTTGTGCGCGTGTACCTCAATGATGCTGGTTATGTGAAGATGCAGACCTCCCCCAGGGTTGCCTCAGCACAAGCTCCGCCCCTCCATCCAGTCCCATAATTACTGTCAGTGCCGTCAGAATGTCACTGACACACAAACAAACATGAAGAGATAATTACTCCTAATGAGGGAGGGTGTCAGTCAGCGCAGCCACCTTCTAGTTGATGAGTACTGCTGCATGCTTGTAGCAGTACTGCATATACAATATACTGTATACCGTATATACTGTCTGCATAAAACTAGCAGTACTGCATATATAATATACTGTATACCGTATATACTGTCTGCATAAAACTAGCAGTACTGCATATATAATATACTGTATACCGTATATACTGTCTGCATAAAACTAGCAGTACTGCATATATAATATACTGTATACCGTATATACTGTCTGCATAACACTAGCAGTACTGCATATAAATATACTGTATACCGTATATACTGTCTGCATGACACTAGCAGTACTGCATATATAATATACTGTATACCATATATACTGTCTGCATAAAACTAGCAGTACTGCATATATAATATACTGTATACCGTATATACTGTCTGCATAACACTAGCAGTACTGCATATATAATATACTGTATACTGTATATACTGTCTGCATAACACTAGCAGTACTGCATATATAATATACTGTATACCGTATATACTGTATGCATAAAACTAGCAGTACTGCATATATAATATACTGTATACCGTATATACTGTCTGCATAAAACTAGCAGTACTGCATATATAATATACTGTATACTGTATATACTGTATGCATAAAACTAGCAGTACTGCATATATAATATACTGTATACCGTATATACTGTCTGCATAACACTAGCAGTACTGCATATAAATATACTGTATACCGTATATACTGTCTGCATGACACTAGCAGTACTGCATATATAATATACTGTATACCATATATACTGTCTGCATAAAACTAGCAGTACTGCATATATAATATACTGTATACCGTATATACTGTCTGCATAACACTAGCAGTACTGCATATATAATATACTGTATACTGTATATACTGTCTGCATAACACTAGCAGTACTGCATATATAATATACTGTATACTGTATATACTGTCTGCATGACACTAGCAGTACTGCATATATAATATACTGTATACTGTATATACTGTCTGCATAAAACTAGCATCACATTCTGCCAGATCCAGCATCCAGAAGATGCTGCTGTTTCCCTTGCATCTCTTTTCGCTACATGTGATATATTTCATACACAGCAGTGATTAAATGATTGCATGTGAATGATAGCACTCCTTATGAAGGCGCTTTAGGGGTCGTTTCCTGAATTCTGCCAAGCAAGATTATGTTGTGTCGTTGAATTTTGTAATTTTGCATCTGCTAAATAGCTAAAATAAATAAATAAATAAATAAATAAAATGTAAGTTGTGGGGTTTAAATAAATATAATAAAAACATATATATAAAATATTTATAAAAACTGAATATAAAATTATAAATAGCAATAATAATAAAAATATTATACAAATACGTATGCATACAAAAGGGGATGATATTGTGTGATTATACATTATATTTAATATTGTTTTTAAAAATTTAATATGGATTTTTTTATGCATCTGCTAAAATAGCTAAAAAAAACTGTAAATAAATAAATACAATTTAAGTTGTGGGTTATAGATACATAGAAATAAAAACATATATATAAAACAAATATACAAATATATATATATATATATATATATAGTGTGATTTTGTCATTTATATTTCATATTATTTTTAAAAATGTAATATGTGTTGTTTAAAATGAATAAATAAAACCACTATATGTGGCAGGGTGCTGGTCTCGTGGTGTTAGCATGTTGGCCACACAGTCACAGCCAGGAGATCGGGAAGACTTGGGTTCGAATCTCTGTTGGGCGTTCCTGTGTGGACTTTGCATGTTCTCCCTGGCTGGACTTCTAACTTGCAAAGCTCATTAATTCAGGATGGCATTTGACACCAGATGGTGATGGGAATTTTAGATGTGATTCTGTGCATGTGTATTTCTTGTGTTTTAGTTGTTATTATATCTTATTCACTCTTACCCTGTTCTTATTTGTCGTGACCTGTTGTTATTCTTGTGAAACACCTCGAGCACCGTTGGGCTGTGGACCATTGTCAGTCAGTTTCCTCTGAGCCACCCCTGATGTGGTCATGGCTCGACAAAGCTAGCTAACCATGTGAGCTCCTTGGCAACCGCCGATAAACACTAGAAGAGGAATAAGAAGCTTACCGTGTGACTCTGAAGGCTGTATGTTTGCAAGTTTTTTCCCCGTCAAAACCAACAATTTTGACAAAACGTTCTGCACCCACAAGGCAGAGGAAGATGCTAACAATCACACAAAAAGTTGGACTTCTGGACAAGCTGAAGGAAGGTAGATGCTGCAGCTGCAGGGCGCCGTTACAGAGTACAGTGCTCGTCCTGGCGCCGCTGGGCTGTAGAGTGTTTGTGTCCTTGTTAAAACATGTTCCTCCTTGTCGTCCTCCATGAACCGAAGACTCGTTTACAGCATTCCAGGCTTCTGCCTTTCTTCAGCACGTGTGATCGTTGGCTGCTAGCACAACAGGAAACAGGCAGTCCTGCACAAAGGAGATTGACTGACAATGGTCTCCAGCCAGTCAAAGCGCAGAACACAATGGGTGGGTTCTCCCTTCCGAGACGAACTGGACACGTCTGGACGCGTCTTCAACTGTCACATGAGTATACAACACCCTCTACTGGTAGCAGGAGTAAATACAATAACAGACACATGCAACAGAGCACCGATAGATCGCTCCAATACACCACAAGGACGCAGAACTCAATGCGCGTTCATACGCTGTTAAAAAAAAACGTGCAAAATTGCACTTTAAAAAAATCTGCGAAAGGTGAACCGCGATGTAGCGAGGGAACGCTCTAAATGAATCTTCGGTTTACGGAGGACAACGAGGAGGAGGAAAATACGACGACAGGAGTAACAGGTTTTAACCAAGATACAAAAACGCTACAGCACAGCGGAACGGCGCCAGGATGAAGAGGCGCGGTCAGAGGGGTGAAATACGTCACTTAAGAACGTCTTGTGTCCAACCTCGCTGGTTATTCTAATTCAAACGAAGGTTTGAACTTTTTTGAGAGTGTTTAAACCAGAGAAACACGTGAGGAAATGTTGTTGCCTGTCTGGGAAAAAGTGGATAACGTGCATGAGGGATTTTACAGCCTGAAAACACACAGTACATAATCGTTGTACAGAAATACTGTATATAGTTGGCTACTTCGTGGAGTTCACTTACTGCGGACTATTTTGGGAACCTTTCCCTCATGATAAACGAGGGAACACTGTGTATTAAAGTCATTAACAGAGAAACAATGCTTGTGCGAATAAGGCAAAGATAATGAATGACTTTACCAAATCAAATGAAATCAATTACAGACGAGCTTCATGTGGAGACAGACCGAAAACCTCATTATTTTCCTTTCATAAATATAACTAATTATCTTCATTTCGTATAAATAGGCCTAATTTAGCATCCACAGGGTGGTCTTGGTGATGACACTAAATCAGTGATACTTCCTTTTCTCTTTCGCCGTCCTTGCATTCGTCTCCTGGAAGGAATCTTTGTCCAGGATGAAAATGAAATCTCCATCCTCTCATGAACACTTGTGATTATTCTGCCGCTGCGAGCGTGTGAATGAGTTTCATTATGAAATGCAGCGCATGTGAAGTGCATTAATGCTGGGTGACGCGGTCCGTGCAGGCAGACGTGACTCATCGGGGATAAGGTTGCACTACACCCCCAGTCTGAGGCGCTACGACGCCGGGATCATGGAGCTGGGCCTGGTCTACACTCCCATCATGGCCGTCCCGCCTAAGCAGCACACCTTCTACCTGAGTGGCTACTGCACCTCCAAGTGTACACGCACTGTAAGAACATACTGTAGTACTTACAGTATTAGTACTGCTTATTCATTGTCCCTGCAGGGCCTGCAAGCTGTCCTGCGTGACTCTCCATCTCTTCTCATAGGCTCTTCCTCAGGGGGGGATCTTTATCTTTGCATCACAGCTGCACACACACTTGGCGGGCCGGGGGGTGCGGACGGTCTTGGTGAGGGGAGGCGAGGAGGTGGAGGTGGTGCAGGAGGACCAACACTTCAGTACACACTACCAGGTGACAAACCAAAATATTCAAATAGACAAAGAATGGAGCAGGAAAGTCAACGCTCATTTGTCCAGTTCAGCAGTCTGGTGAGAACGCGTAAACACACAAACACGTGAAATGAAATGGAAAGAAATCCCACGCTACACATGCTGCAGCAAACGAATATTGTTGTGAATGAAAAGCATAATATTAGCATCTAAATATATGACATCAATAATATTATATATGTGCAACCGCAAAAAATAAAACAATAGAAATAAAAAGCTTTTCTAAAAAGTCAAAATACTGCAGTAAAAATGTATTACATAAATAATACACACATACAGATCATCAAACAAATGTAAATATTAGTCAATGACAACACAACTCAACACAAAATGCACTTTTTAAATGAAACTTTTTATGATTAAGGGAGAAAAACAATCCAAAGCTACATGGTCCTGTGTGAAAAAGTGATTGCCCCCCAAACCTAATAAGTGGTTGGGCCCCCCTTAGCAGCAACAACTGCAATCAAGCGTTTGTGATAACTTGCAATGAGTCTCTTACAGCGCTGGGGAGGAATTTTGCACAATTGTTGTCATTCAGCCACATTGGAGGCTTTTCCAGCATGAAGCGCCTTTTTAAGGTCATGCCACAGCATCTCAATAGGATTCAGGTCAGGACTTGGACTAGGCCACTCCAAAGTCTTCATCCATTCAGAGGTGGACTTGCTGGTGTGTTTTGGATCATTGTCCTGCTGCAGAACCCAAGTTGCTTTCAGCTTGAGGTCACCAACAGATGGCCGACATTCTCCTTCAGCAGAATTCATGCTTCCATTTATCACAGCAAGTCTTCCAGGTCCTGAAGACCATCACACTACCACCACCATATTTGACTGTTGGTATGATGTTCTTATTCTGAAATTTACACCAGATGTAATGGGACACACACCTTCCAAAAAGTTCACCTTTTGTCTCGTCAGACCACAGAGTATTTTTCCCAAAGATCTTGGGGATCATCAAGATGCTTTCTGGCAAAATTGAGATGATCCTTAATGTTGTTTTTGTTCAGCAGTGGGTTTGGCCTTGGAACTCTGCCATGCAGGCCGTTTTTGCCCAGTGTCTTTCTTATGGTGGAGTCATGAACACTGACCTGAACTGAGGCAAGTGAGGCCTGCAGTTCTTTGGATGTTTTTGTGGGGTCTTTTGTGACCCCTCGGATGAGTCGTCGCTGCGCTCTCGGGGTCATTTTGGTTGGCCGGCCTTCCTGGGAAGGTTCACCACTGTTCCATGTTTAGGCCATTTGTGGATAAAGGCTCTCACTGTGGTTGGCTGGAGTCCCAAAGCTTTAGAAATGGCTTTATAACCTTTTCAACACTGATAGATCTCAATTCAGCTCAGTTTTTTATGTTTTAACAGGGAGGGCAATCACTTTTTCACACAGGGCCATGTAGCTTTGGATTGTTTTCCTCCCTTAATAATAAAAAGTTTCATTTAAAAAGTGCATTTTGTGTTCAGTTGTGTTATCATTGACTAATATTTACATTTGTTTGATGATCTGAAACATTTAAGTGTGACAAACACACAAAAAAATAAGAAATCAGGATGGGGGCAATAAAATAAAATAAATAAAAAACTTTTTTTTTTAAAAAGTCAAAACACGGCACTATAAATATATTACATAAATAATATTTATATGTGCAACTGCGGCATGTTGGCCACACAGTCAGGAGATTGAGAAGACCTGGGTTCAAATCTCCGTTGGGCATTTCTGTGTGGAGTTTGCATGTTCTCCCCGTGTGTGTGGGGGTTTTCTCCAGGTACTCCGATTTCCTCCCACATTTCAAAAACATGCATGTTAGCTTCATTGGAGACTCTAAATTGTCCATAGGTATGAATGTGAGTGTGAATGCTTGTTTGTCTATATGTGCCCTGCCATTGGCTGGCGACCAGTAGGATGTACCCCGCCTCAGCTGGGATAGGCTCCAGCATACCCGTGACCCTAATGAGGATAAGCGACATAGAAGATGGATGGATGGATGTGAAACTGAAAAAAAATTAATAAATTAAAAGCTTTTTTGAAAAAGTCACAGGACTGTACTAAGAATATGTTGCATAAATAATAATATATGTATTCTGCATTAAAAATAGTTTTAAAGGATTTGTTGAAATAGATCAATAAAAATTACATTCTAATGACATCAAATTCAAATATGTCAAGTAAGAATGACATACCAGTACAAAATACTCATAAGAATCCCGTGATTCTACTGCCTTATAAGGAGTTTGTTTTGCTTTGTCTTTCCTTGTAGACGATCAGAGTCTTGAGGAAAATGGCCAAAGTTTTACCGGCAAGTCCAAACCTTCTTTGGTTTCGAGCATCTTGAATGATTTGCCTTGTTTTACTGCAGTAATACTTGCGTATTAATACTGCATGACTTGTGTTGCAGGGTGATGTCCTCGTAACGAAGTGTACTTACAACACCCAGGACAGGGACAAGCCGACTGTGGTGAGTGGGTGGACCCCTTAGAGTCGCGAAAATAAACGTATTGTAGATCGGACATCTTCCATTATATGCTCAGTAAGGTCACCAAAATATGAAACCACAACAATAAACTATTTGAGAAAGCTCTTGTACCTAATCTTGCGGCCCGGCTGGTCTTCTGCGTGTCTCGTCAGGGTGGTTTCGGCATCATGGAGGAAATGTGCGTCAACTACGTCCACTACTACCCTCGCACTCAGCTGGAGCTGTGCAAGAGCCACGTGGACCTGGAACACCTGCAGAGATATTTCAGCTTCATTAACAGGTCGTGCGTGCGTGTGTGCGTGGAAAGCATCCATCCAAGGTGGGTGCTATGAGGTGATGTTGTGTCTCCCAGATTCCAAGGAAAGGATGAGTGTGTGTGCGGGGAGGACAGTGTGACGGCGCGGTATTCCAGGCTGGAGTGGGACAGCTTCTCCACGCAGGTGCTGGACTCGCTTTACAAGACGGCGCCCATCTCCATGCACTGCAACCAATCCACCGCCCGCCTCTTTCCTGTGAGTCTCACAGCCAAACAACAACAATGTGAAGCCAGTTGCCTTCTGTTAAGCATCACAAACAACAATGCTAACAATGCTAACAGCTGCCATGCTAGCAAACGGTGAGGATATGAGGAAATAGTGATGTAACACGTGTGGGGGTTCTTCACATATTGTGGCCTGAAGGGTGGGTTCCTCATCAGGTGACCCGTTTCCAAGTTTGGTCATAAATTACGCCACCGTGGTTACACAGAACGTAACCAAAAATAAATAGGGCCGCTGCCGCCATCGACACGTATTCAGTGACATAACACACTGGTGGCAGAATACGATATAAGAAGAATAAAGTCCAAATGTTTATTCTCAATTGTGTGTTCTTATTTGGCTTATTGAGGACCAAACATGAAAACACATACACATTTTTCAAGTTTTTGATATTATTTTGATGCAATTTCAAAGGAGTTTCTAGTTTTAGTGGGCTACGCTACTAAAATCACACCTTTCTTTCTTCAAGGGCGACTGGGACAAGCAGACGCTGCCGACGGTGACCTCCGTCCTCCAAAAACCTCCTTACCCATGTGAGGTTGGGTCGCGCCCCACCGCTCGCCCTGCCGCAGGCCTGGTCTGAGCCCGGCTGCAGGGGACGAGGGGGGAGGGGGCAAGGTTGCAGTGTAGTCCCGTGAATTGTCACAATTAGCACTCATGCTTAAGCGGTGATTGGTGCCTTCCTCAAAACAAAAAAAGAGAAACTATTTGGGCAAACATAAAAAAACTACTGTGAAGACATTTTTTGTAGTGTTTTTAACAGTAAATATTTACTGCAGTCATTTGTGTCTGGCTCCATGTTTGTTACAAATAACTCACGGTGTTCGTTCTAGTGTTTCCTGTGCATTCATGTATTTGCGCTGCGCCAGTTCTCTTTTTATTTCAAGCTGCTGTGCCAGCCCTGCAGGAAATGCTGCTCACTACTTTTTTTTTCCAAGTTGCTGCGTCACCTATACAGGAAATGCTGCTCACTATGTATTTTTTTCAAGCTGCTGTGCCAGCCCTGTGAGAAACGCTGCTCATAATTTTTTTCAAGATACTGCGAAAGTCCTGCAGGAAATGCTGCTCACGACTTCTTTTTTTCAAGCTGCTGTGCCAGTCCTGTGTTCGAAACACTGGGGAAATGCTGCTCATTATTTATTTTTTTCAAGCTGCTGCGCCAAACCTGAAGGAAACGCTGCTCACTACCTATTTTTTTTCGAGCTGCTGTGCCAGCCCTGTGAGAAACACTGGGGAAATGCTGTTCATAATTTTTTTCAAGATACTGCGAAAGTCCTGCAGGAAATGCTGCTCACTACTTTTTTTTTCAAATTGCTACGTCAGCTATACAGGAAATGCTGCTCACTATGTACTTTTTTCAAGCTGCTGTGCCAGCCCTGTGAGAAACGCTGCTCATAATTTTTTTCAAGATACTGCGAAAGTCCTGCAGGAAATGCTGCTCACTACTTATTTTTTTCAAGCAGCTGTGCCAGTCCTGTGTTCGAAACACTGGGGAAATGCTGCTCATTATTTATTTTTTTCAAGCTGCTGCGCCAAACCTGAAGGAAACGCTGCTCACTACCTATTTTTTTTCGAGCTGCTGTGCCAGTCCACTACTGATTTTTTTCAAGCTGCTGCACCATTTCTGTAGGAAACGCTGTTCAAACGCTGTGCCAGCCCTGTGAGAAACACTGGGGAAATGCTGTTCATAATTTTTTTCAAGATACTGCGAAAGTCCTGCAGGAAATGCTGCTCACTACTTATTTTTTTAAAGTTGCATGCACCAGCTATACAGGAAACGCTGCTCACTATGTATTTTTTTTCGAGCTGCTGTGCCAGTCCACTAATAATAATTATTATTTTTTTCAAGATACTGCAAAAGTCCTGCAGGAAATTCTGCTCACGACTTTTTTTTTCAAGCCGTTGCGCCAGCTATACAGGAAATGCTGCTCACGATGTATTTTTTTCAAGCTGCTGTGCCAGTCATGTGGGAAATGAACCCTTTGAACCCTGCTACTCTAAAGAAGCCATAATACACAACCTTGGTGATATGGGTGTATTCATGCCAATTTGCTGCCAACTTTCACAAGACTTTAGTTGGATATTACACTAAACAATCGTTCTAAAATTAACTAATTCAATTTAATAAAGATTTACAGGCATTCACGGCAAATTGTAGACTCAATTTGCTGTGATTTGAGTTGCAAAAAGGTGAATATTTCATATGATTTTGTTGCAAAAACACATTACACGCTTGAAGGAAGCAAGACCAGACAAAAAGAAGAAGAAAAAGGGACATATCGTGTCGAGGAACAGGGATGAATACTCTTTGTTTTCCTTCGTAATTCAGAAATGAAGTTTGTATCATTCAGCTGCTTTCCAGCAAAGAATTCACTTAGTGAACATGTTGTCCATGAAGTATTTCCTCACAGTCTAATTGGTTTTGGTTTGGTGCAACCACAGTTGAAAAAACACGCTCTCACTCCCTTCTGCATTTAAATAACAGAAATAGTAATGGTAGGACTTTTCCATTCATTATCATTGAGCCATGCAGAAATTCATGAAAAAGAATCAATGAAGCTGAATGGACCACAGTTCAATGATGACTTTTTGTAAACAATTTCCTCACGTAATTAACTGCTGCAGATGATAAACTCCTTCCGTAATCACTAAACAAAGCGTCTGTGCAGATTCTTTCTCGTGAACGCTGGCTTTTCCCCTCATGACGCGTCGTAAGTATGACCTCTAGGACGCACCGCTTTGCCTTTGTGCTCGATGTCATAACGCCTATGCTATATACTGTATATATTTACAGTATATACACTGTGTGTGTGTGTGTAGTGTGTTTTTTATTGCGGTTTGTCACAACAGACATCAGTCACGCCACATGTGACTCAACAGGCGTGTAGGGAACGTGCCGTGTAACGCCACACCACCATCGCATGAGCTGGAAACAAGGTTAGTGCAGTAATAAGCATAACCACAACAACTAATAACAATAGTTGTCTGAACGTCTTTTGTAAATCTCATTTTGTAGACAAAATGCAGATTTCTACCCATTTCTCAATCCCATAATCACTCTTTATTTGCATTTATTGTTTTGGCCTTAGCATTGCTTAGCGCCTCCGTGAATCACATATTTATTCTTGACTTGTATTTACCACAGTCTTTACAAATAAATGCACTTTGCTCAGCCCTGAGACTAAATACACCACTCCAACAAAAGCAAGTAAAAGTAGCTTCTTTTAGCTAAAAGCTGAGCATTAGCCATTAGCCGCTGCCTCATTTTAAGAAAAAGTGCATTCTATCAATTACTGTTTGGCATTAGTCTCCATGAATCACATAATTGCTCTTTAATGGCATTTGCTGGTGTTTTAACAGTAATAAATGCACTTTACCAAGCTGTGAGACTACATTCATCCCTTATTGGCATTTTATACAGGCAAAAGTGGTTTCTTTTAGCTAAAAGATGAGCTTTAGCTGTTAGCCGTTGCTTTATCTTAAGACAAAACGGTGCATTCTATCAATTACTGTTTGGCATTAGTCTCCATGAATCACACAATTGCTCTTTAATGGCATTTCCTGATGTCAAACAGTAAAAAAAGCACTTTCTGCTGCAGGGCAAACTATTTATCCCTTAAAAGGCATCAAATCACTCAAATATCATTAGCATGAGGTATTAACCAACTTCCATCAACCACATAATTGTTCTTTAAAGGCATTTACGCGTGTCTGAACAATAAAATGGACTTTATTGACAATTATTACCCA
Organism: Dunckerocampus dactyliophorus; assembly: GCF_027744805.1. NCBI lineage: Eukaryota > Metazoa > Chordata > Actinopteri > Syngnathiformes > Syngnathidae > Dunckerocampus > Dunckerocampus dactyliophorus. Next base: position 3,331,954 of record NC_072835.1, on the reverse strand, counting down.
AACGGGCATCTTCGGCAGCAATAAAACACAAAAATGGCGATTCTTTCAGTTCAGATGTTAGCATCAGCTGCTAACGAGTGATCAGGTCCAGGTTAGCTGCTCAGCTAGTAGCTGGTTCCTTAGAAATGGCAGGCAAAGAAAAGAATGATAAGAATCAAAAGGTTTCCATTGGTGACGATAATTCCATGAGTCAACGGTGCCGCCGAAGGACACGAAAGGACCTTGAGCGTGAAGACGAGCACCTGTCAAGCCCCGCCTCGTCTTATACTTCTGTCCAATCACAGCTGAGAATAAAAGTTCACTTTTTGCCTGAGAAACTTTGCACGTGCACCTCAAACATCTCCGCGTCGCCTTTGGGGCGGGCTCAGTCGTAGACGCCCTTGACGCGCTTGTTCTCGGGGTCGAAGGGGGATCTGAGGTGGGCCGTGGCCTCGTACGTCACTCCCATGCGCTCCAGCGTGAACTTGCCGCTCTTCACAAAGTCTGCGCTCACCTGAGGACACACACAAGCCGATAAAGTCACACAACTACCAGGAAACGGTCGCAAATGGAAACCAAAAGTTTGAATTTTGACGAGAAAGAAGAGAAGGAAGTCCAAATGCGGGAAGAATAAAGCTTGAATCTTCCGAGAATGAAAATATGACCACGACACGAGGCTGGATTCAACGGGGAAAAAGTCTGACTATTGCAACAATAGAATGAAATACTTAATACATAAATAAAAATAGGATCAATCTTTTCCTTTTGTTGTTTAAAGCCAAAATTCATGAGAATAACGACGAAAGTCTACGGCAACAAAAAGTGGATTTTCAGGAGAGAAAAACTGTGATATTACAAGAAGACTATTAGAATAAAGTCCTAACTGATTATTATTAGTTTTCATTGTATGAGAATAAAAATGAAAGTCTACGGCAACAAAAGGAGGACGTTTGCAAGACGAAAAGAGAATCCAGTCATCACTGCTAAGAAGACTGGATGATACGCCACAATAAATGCAAAGTAAAAGAGTCCCTGCCATCACTTTAGAACACAACCCTGTACGACGGCAACTGTCTGCTGACACGGATCTTCTCTACTTCATTCTGCTGACTTCATGTTCCCTCACCCGCCCCATCTGCATCAATGTCGTGCGGATGCTAGTTACCGTTCCTCCGTCGGGACAGCGCATGTATCCGTAGCCGATGGTCTTGTCGATGTAGAAGCCGTAGTCGGCGCGCCGCAGGTGACCCACGGGAACGCCGTTCCGGAAGATGGCCTCCAAGCCAAACATGGGAACTTTCCTGCGCACGAGCCAAGCTTCTCTGTGAGAAGCCTTGGAATGAACAGCAAGTGTGAGTGAAGCAAGAGTACTGACTCCTTGATGGTGAAGGACACGATGCGCCGCTTCAGCCCCTCCTGCTTCTGCTCCTCCAGCCGATCTCGACCCTGGAAGGGGATGGAGCTCCTCATCTTGCAGGTGAAGGCTAGCCCCGCCTCCAGGGGCGTGTCATCGGGGCGAAGGTCGGCGTGCCAATGGCGGTAGCCTGCCGGGGCGGAGGAGGGAGTCAAGCAAAGGAAGCAAAGGAAGCAAAGGAAGCGTTTCTCCTTCACCTTTCTCGATGCTGAGCGAGTCGATGGCCCGGTAGCCTGAATTGATGATGCCGTGCTTGGCGCCGGCCGCCATGACGGCGTGGTAGACGGGAAGGCAGGAGTCTTTGGGGATGTGGAGCTCCCAACCCAGCTCCCCCACAAAGGACAGCCGCATCGCTCGGACCTGCACCACAGAAGCACATGTCAAAAAGACGTCTTCTAAAGCTTTTTCTTTGGCTTTTTTATCCCGTGAAGTTGCCTTTTGCTCCCGGTGATGAGGAACACGTGATGCTGACCATAGAACAGGAAACTGAACTTTGGAATGACAATGCAGCGTAGAAACAACACATTGGTCAGGATTGTTCTTGAAGGAAAACAGACGTCATTCAGCCAAAAATAAAAAATAAAAAGGTTTGAATCCTTTTACCGTCATTTTCGGATTTGACCACAATGAAACTGCAATCTTACGGGAACAAAACTGAAACACTACTCGAATTAATCTGTGCTTTTAAACAATAAAGTCGTCATTTTACAAGAAAGCACACAAAATAGCACGAGAATGAAGTTAAAAATCCTAATTTTATGAGGAAAAAATAAGCATTTTGTGTAAGAATTAAGTTGTGACATAAAGAGAATAAAACCACTGGAATAAAGTTGTGATTTTAAAGGAAAAAGTCGTACTTTTACCAGAATAAAGACACAAAGAGGTGTTTACTTCTTTTTACATTTTTATTTCATAACATTGAAGCTGTACAACATCGGCATTTTTACCATTTTTTGTTTTTTACAAGAATGAAATGGACATATGAGACGAAACCTACTGGCATAAAGATGTGATTTTAAAGACCAAAGTGGTCATTTTACCAGAATAAACTCATAAGCAGGTGTTAACTTCTTTTTACACTTTGATTTTACGAGACTGAAGTGGTGCAAAGTCGTACTTTTACGAGAAAACAAAAAGATACTTTTACGAGAGTTACGCTGTTGTAATAAGAATAAAACTAACTGGAATGAAGATATGATTTTTAGTTTTTTGAAAGAAAAAAGGCTCATTTTACAAGAACAACGGTGCAAACAGCCGTGAGCTGCTTTCTGCACTTTTATTTCACCGTAATGATTTTGAGCAAAGTCGTAATTTTACGAGGAAAAAAAACAACAATTTATTACAAGATTTAAACTGTAATATTATAGAAAAAAAATAACAGGAAAAAAGATGTGATTTTCAAGAAAAAGTGGCAATTTTACAAGAAAAAATATTTTTTACAAGTGTTACATTGTAATATTACAAGAACAAAACTACAGGAATAAAATGTGATTTTTTTTAAAGAAAAAAGGCCTCATTTTAGGAAAATAAACATAAGACGACGCTACTTGCAAATCGCACGCGTACTGAAGTGATCTTCAAGTACCTTTAAAGGTTTTGCAATGGCTCCAGTTTGACACTGGAACAGATGAAGTCAGCCTTCATGATTTATTGTTTTCTGCTTCGTGTTCAACTATGATGCACACGAGACTCTTTAAACTATCTTTAACGGCAATGAGTGGGAAAATACTACAATATGCAGCATTTAATCATGAAGGGCAATGGAAAACACGTAGCGATATTTCCAAAACGCTATTGATTTATTGGAAATAGAAGACGTGGGAATGAAGAAGGGAGTGCAAGGCGAGGAGAGAAACGTCTCCAACAGTTTCCCCAGTGGGCGCTGTGACAGTTGGGCCATCTGGCCAGCCCAGGATCACCCCGGGCCCCATATGTGCATGTCAGCGTGCGCGTTTACACAAACACACACACACACACACACACACACACACACACACACACACACCTGCAGAGACGTGTCACAGCATCACAGCATCAAACACGGTCCTGGACGAAGGAGAGTACGGAGAACAACTCAAAGCATCGGCAGTCAGCAAAATAAAAAGTGCCAATGAGCGGCGGGGTGAAGCGTTCCTGTTCCGATGTCCTCCAGACACCAAACCACCAAAGCGGGAAGAAGATGGAGTGTGCAAACCACTCCAGCTCTGAATAATTCAAGCAAGAAAACCGAGGGAGGCCGCTCGCTCGGACATGTGTGACGCCGCGAGATGCCGGAACCGCACGCTCGCTTTGGACCCGCCCAACCAGCACGCTCGCTGGTCACACAGCGAAACATGTCTCTCCCTTCTCTTCTGGCTGAAATAGTCCTACAATAAAGCCACCATTTCAGGGGGCCACAATAAAGTAGGAACATTCAAAACATTCTTTATGAGAATTCAATTGTAAGAATCACAAGAATAAAAGTACTTGAAGAAAGACTTTGATAATATTGAGTCCTCAATTTCCAAGAATTAAGTCAAATGATGATGAAAACATTTTGAAATACTAAAGAAAAAAAACTTTTTTTTTTTTTTAGAAAACAATTATTATTGTTTTAAAAGAATTACATTGTAATAATTATGAGAAAAAAATACTTAGTCTTCATTTTTCAGAAAAAAAGTCCACATTTTTCAAGAATTAAGTCAAAATAATTATGAAAACATTTTGAAATAAAAATATAATAAAGTCTTGGTTTTAAAGAAAAAGCTGTCAGAATTTAGAAGAAAAATTGACTATTTTAAAAGAATTAAATTGTAATAATTAGGAGAAAAAACTACTACGATAAAGTCTTCATTTTACAAAAAAAAGGCCAAATGTTTTCAAGAATTATGTTGAAATAATTATGAAAAATGTTGAAATAGCAAAGAATAAAGTCATGGTTTTAAAGAAAAAGCTCATAATTTCCAAGAAAAATTGACTATTTTAAAAGAATTAAATTGTAATAATTAGGAGAAAAAAACTACTTGAATCAAGTCTTTGTTTTACAAGAAAAAAAGTCCTCATTTTTCAAGAACCAAGTCAAAATAATTATGAAAAAATGTTGAAATACCAAAAGAATAAAGTCATGATTTTAAAGAAAAAACTTACTATTTCCTATTTTGAAATTTTTTTATTGTAATAATTAGGAGAAAAAAAATACTTGAATAAAGTCTTCATTTTACAAAAAAAAAAAATCTAATTTTTTAAAGAATTAAGTCAAAATTATTATGAAAATATTTTGAAATACTAAAAGAAGAATGTCCTGGTTTTAAAGAAAAAACTGTCATAATTTTTGAGGAAAAAAAAGGACTATTTTAAAAGATTTAAATTGTAATAATTAGGAGAAAAAAACACTAAAATAAAGTCTTCATTTTACACAAAAAAGGTCAAATGTTTTCAAGAATTATGTTGAAACAATTATTAAAAAAATATTTATCTAAATAAATGTAGGACTAATATTTATGCTGTGAGTGGCAATATGGGGGGGCACTATGGCGCTTGGCGGGGGTCTGCACTCTCAGAGTGCTTTGCTAGTTTTAAAAGAATAAAGTCCAAACACGACTAGAATAATTCATCTTGCAGTCTTTCCAGATGCAAAGTAAAAGTGAGACAGTTACACGTGTAAATCAAACGCTCCGCACGTACACTGCATTGTACTCATGAGCCGCCCGGCGCCGTTACATGTGCCATCACTTCATAACACAACTCTGTACTACAGCAGCTTTGTCGTGATATGACTCTTCTCAACTTCATGGCTTGAGTGAATAAAATCATTCCCTTGCTTTCCTTTTATCAGCGTGGCTGCTATGCGCTACTCGTGTGCACAGGATAATAATAAGTACCGACTGTGCTGCTTAAAAGGAAGATAGATAAGCAAGCCCATGTTATCTGGCGCGCGTGTGCGTGCGTGTGTGCGCATGCGTGCGTGCGTGTGTGCGTGTGTGTGGCAAGTTTAATCAAGCATCTGTGATGAATGCAATGGTGAAGCAGTTCTGGCCGACTGCTTGCTGTTTCTAATTAACCGATTTTGCTGTTTCGCTCTCGCAGGCCAACAGGGTTACTTGGAAGCCATTAAAAGCACCACTTCCAAATTAACTCAAGTCACATACTGTGTGTGTGTGTGTGTGTGTGTGTGTGTGTGTGTGTGTGTGTGTGTGTGTGTGTGCATGTGCTCTCACCTGATGGCCAGCGGCATTGACAACTTTGTGTGTGGAGAAAGGGAACGCGTCATTGCTGAGGTCCGTGTCCAACACCTCCTGTAGAACCTCCCGACTGCACCAAAACAGAGACGAGTCAGGAAATCAGTAATCAATGAGTCGGCCATGTTTGTTGAAACTGTGCAGCTGTGCTACTAAGAGTGATCAGACGACAGAACTGTGGAAGTCGCACTTGAGCATTGGCGGCCCTGCATAGTCACAGATTTCTTATCTAATTTTTTTTTTAAATCATTAAAATTTATGGGGAAACCCACCCATTTGTGTTTTTTATTTTTTGAATTTTATTTATTAACAGTAAATAATAATAGTTATGTTAATCCATGATGCTCTTTTAACTCATTCAATCCCAGATCTGTTCCACGGCTATACAAACATGGAAGCTACCAAAAGAAACATTAGACTCCCGTCTTTCATCAGGAAAAAAAAGTTTTTTCTACCTTTTTCCGTTCTTTAGTAAACATCAGTAGAACATAGGTAAGTTTCAGGAAAATATCAGTTCCTGACTAAAAAAATACATAAACATAAAAACGGGGCTGTTTGACATCAAAACAATTTATTTCCAAATATAACACCATGAACCATGTACAATTTTCACATTTGGAACTAGACCGTGTGTGTGCACGCGTGCGCATGCGCTAAAGTTTCCCTACAATGCGTAACCTTCCACGTCCTCCTTGCTGTTGAGTGTGTAAATACAGGCAAAAGATCCATGCTGATGTCTTATCAAAAGCACTTCTGCCACCGTGTGTCCTTTTTATGGCTTACAACCGCTTGAAAAGTGACTTCTTTTAGTTTGTACTTAAGTCATTACTTCTTTTTGCCTCTCGCGCAAAAAACCCCGTAAAAGACGCATAAATACGTCTTTGGTATTGGATGAGTGAAAATGAGGTTATACTCTTTATCCTGAGGTCACAAAACCTCTTCTTATAAAAATGTTGTTTTCACTTTCATGTACCGTCCAGCAGGTCCAGTGTTCTTCGACCGGGATGAAAACCACATTGCACCTCCTGTCGTACCCTTCTCTCCAGCACCCTGGAATAGACTTTCCCGGGGAGGCTGAGGACTGTGATCCCCCTGTAGTTGGACACACCCTGTGGTCGGACAACCACCCCGGTCTGCCAATCCAGAGGTACTGTTCCTGACTTCCACGCAATGTTGAAGAGACGTGTCAGCCAAGACAGTCCCTCAACATCCAGAGCGAAACTCGTCCACCCCCGGAGCTTTGCCACTGGGGAGCGTTTTGACTACCCCAGATACCTCAGCCACGGTGATGGAAGTGTCCGCGTTCCTGTGCTCAGACTCTATGGAAGGTATGTCAGTGGGATTGAGAAGGGCCTCAAAGTATTCCTTCCACTGTCCGACTACATCCTCAGTGGAGGTCAGCAGGCTTCCGTTGCTTCCCCTTTCTGAGACGTCGGACAGTTTGCCAGAACCTCTTCGAGGCCGACCGAAAGTCGTGCTTCATGGCCTCGCCGAACTCCTCCCACACCCGCGTTTTTGCCTCAACCACCGCCGAAGCTGTGTGCCGCTTGTCCTGCCGGTACCTGTCAGCTGCTTCAGGCGTCCCACAAGCCATCCAAGTCTTCAGCTTGACGGCAGCCCTGACCTCTGCTATAACAATAATAATAATAATAATAATAATAATAATAATAATAGTAATTATAATAGCACACAATTCAAGTGTGAATGCAAAAAAAGTAATAATATAGTGCTTTCAGGAGTGGATCCACACGTATTCGCAATTCGGCGTTCACGACTCTGCAAATATGCTGACTTTGCGTCAAAAATTATGTTTTACGTTTTCTTTTTTTCCTCTGAAAATATGCATTTGTTTTCTCAGAAAACAAAAGTCTCGTTCACCATAAGAGGGTAATACTTTATAAATATGTGGTGAAAATGGGAGTCAATGGGACCAAATTGGCCCCGAGGGCATATACAGACCTGATCAGAACCTTAAGACCAGTTGAAAAACTGCTAGAATTTGCATTTTGCACATTTGGATCTCAATGAGGTTTTAAGTAGAGCTACAATATATATGCAGTGGATCCACGCATATTTTCAGCAGAAAGTCTCATTCACTGTAAGTGGGCAGTAACTCGTAAATAGGTGATCATACGGGTAAAATGTACAGCATACATGTACAACTGTTAAAAAGAAAGCCCACCATTTTTACATGTGCATGTCTTTATGCTTCATGCATAAGGTTTTTTCATCAAGTGTTGCGATTTCGCACTTTGTTCGGTGGTCCTTGAACGCACCCCAGTTGAGTGCTGTGAAAAGTTTGAAAGTTTGGCTATGTTAGCGCTAGCATTCACAGTCAATCTGGCTTCAAAACTTGTGAATGATGTGAAGACAAGTTGATCGTGTATATGATGCTAAGTACTTCATGGAATGACGACAGGCAAGCAGAACCACAGAATAGCGAATAAAAAGACTGGAGAAAAGAAGACAGAGATCAACGCTCACAAGAAATGCAACAAGGTATTACGTAAAAAGCGATATTACATAAAAATGAGTCAGCAGCAGCAAAAAGGAGGAGGAAGTTTAGCTTTCTTTGCTTCTTGTACACTTGTGAGGGGGCAGGTACACAACACTCAAGAATATTTTTTGCCGTAGCAAATAAAAAAAGGAAATAAATAAATGCTATGTTTGTGAACACCATGCTGCAATCAGTGCAGTTGAGGACGAGCGCGCTTGTGTGCAGCGGTGCATGCTGTGCCTTCCTCCCTGAACATACACTTTCTTCAATAAAAAAAAAAGATTTATTTTGTCATTTATTGAAAACAACAATTAAAGTGAAATAGGCTGTTTATCAGCTGATCAAAAGTTTAAGCCCACAGGCTATTAAAGCCAAAATCTGCTCAAAATGTTCATTTTCTGCCAGACATTCACACTGTCATACCCTCCTGATGGCTAAAGCTAAGAAACTTTCTCTTTTTCAACGTGGTGGGATTGTGGAGCAGCATAAGCAAGGCCTCTTGCAGCGTGCCATGGCTGCTGAGGTTGGGTGCAGTAAATCAGTCAGTCATTCTACATTTTTTGAAAGATCCTGAGCATTATGGAACAAAAAAGTCAAGTGGTAGACCCAAAAAAATCACACCTGTGCTGAGCCGGAGGATCCGATTGGCTGTCCATCAAGACACAGGGCGGTCTTCCACCCAAATTAAGGTCCTTACTGGTGCCGACTGCAGTGCAATAACCATCAGACGGCATCTGTGGGAAAAGGGTTTAAAAAACAAAAAAAGAATTCAAAGACCTCGTCTCCTTCAACGCCACAAAACCGCCCGTTTAGACTTTGCCAGGGAGCATCAAACATGGGACATTGAAAGGTGGAAAAAAGTTTTATTCTCTGATGAGAAAAAATGTAACCTTGACGGTCCAGATGGCTTCCAACGTTCCTGGCATGACAAGGAGATCCCACCTGAGATGTTTTCTACCCGGCACAGTGGAGGGGGGTCCATCATGATCTGGGGTGCTTTTTCATTCAGTGGAACACTGGAGCTTCAGGTGGTGCAGGGTCGTCAAACGGATGCAGATGTTGCAGCGGGCATCCCTCATGACTGAGGGCCCTGGTCTGTGTGGTAACAGCTGGGTTCTTCAACAGGACAACGCTGCAGTTCACAATGCTCGCTTGACCAAGGACTTCTTCAGGGAGAATAACATCACTCTTTTGGACCATCCTGCATGTTCCCTTCATTTAAATCCCATAGAGAACATTTGTGGATGGATGGCAAGGGAAGTTTATAAAAATGGCCATCAGTTCCAGACAGTTGATGCCCTTGGTGAAGCCATCTTCACCACTTGGAGCAATGTTCCCACTAGCCTCCTGGAAACACTCGCATCAAGCATGCCTAAAGCCATTTTTGAAGTGATGAACAAGAACAGTGAAGCTCCTCATTACTGAGTCCTACTGAGAACATTTTTTGTTCTGGTTTGGAGAGTTTTTTGTTATTCTTTGAGCGATGGTCTTAAACTTTTGATCAGCTGATAAGCAGCCTATTTCAGTTTAATTGTTGTTTTCAATAAATTACTTTTTCAAAGTACTTTTTGTCTCACTCCCCTTCTTGTTTTTGCATATTGTAGCTCTACTTAAACCTCATTAAGATCCAAATGTGCAAAATACAAATTCTAGACATTTTTCAACTGGTCTTAAGATTTTGATCAGGAGTGTGTTAGTTACCACCAGTGGCATGTTTGAAGGTGATACTTATCTGTAGTTTTCATAGCTGAGATATTATTATTATTGTTATCATTAGTAACATTATCATTCCAAAAGCTAATATTCAGGTGTTTTTTATTATAACATTCTACTAAACTGCTGCCTTGTCTTTTCTATTTATTATATTTATTGTGTATTTTTTAATTGTGTATTATTTTTTATTTTATATATATTATATGTATCTATAAATATTTTATATTCATATTTTATAAAATGTTTACATTTTATAATTGTCATTTCTATTTTAGTATTATTATTATTATTCTAATTATTATTATTTAGGTGGACAATCCCAATGTAATCCATGAAACTGTCCTTTTCAATTATGTAGGGTTTTGTTAAAAACCTTTTTTTTAATAAAAAAAATTATAATTTGTATATATTTTAATAAATTAAATGAGTACAATTTATTTTAACAATTAAAATAAAACAGTTTTACTTTTAAATTAATTTTCAAACATTAATACATTTTAACTTAATCCATTTTAATTTAAAATACAATTTTAATAAAAATGTATAAGTAAAAAATATTTTCAGCATCACATTCCCGCCAAACAAGTTGGCCATGTTTGTGGAGGACGATGCACCAGGATTGCCCCTTTTTCTGAGTGTGCAGTGATGCTCATGTGGCAAAACAAGCATTCCTACAATTTCTACATGAGATCACGTTGCATCCGTCCCCAATTTCCCAAATCCTCTCCATGGAGAATTCCACTCAAGATCATTTTCCAATAACACACGACCATCATCTCTCCCCCGAAGCTACAAGACTCCTTCATTAGCTTGTGACACGCGTGTAGAAATCCACTTAATAATCCCCCTATAGTCTACATTCAATTAGAAGTGCATGTATAATCACACACACACGCACGCACATAGATTGAGTGTAATTGGCTCCTGCAGCCGCTGACGCACTCAACGCTGCTTTGACGCAAGCGTTCACAGCGAGGGCGAGAGGAGGGGGAAAAAAAGAAGAAGATGAGAAGAGTTGGTGGAGGATAAAAGAAGCAGAGAGTTGGAGTTGTATCGTCACAAGATCAAGAGAAGACATCAATACACGCCCATGTGGAAGACAAAGATGGATGGGAGGCCTGCTGCACACAACAAGTACTGGACAGACAAGGTTCATGCACTCCTAATCCCATTTTTTAACACGGAATATTTGGTACAGCACAGACGCGTGTCGACTTCCCACACGGTACGCATCCGTTTGCCCAAAAAGCTAAGAATGTTTTATGTTCTGGCATTTTCTTCCCTGACTTTACCCAAAATGAATTCAACTGTGACCTTAAAGCAAGGGTGTCCAAACTTTTGCCTCCGAGGGCCGCATACTGAAAATCAAAAGCTGCGGGGTGGCATTCTGACATTTTTATGTATTTTTTAATCTTATAAAAAGGCTAAAAAAAACCCAACAACTTTATATACTGTATATATTTACTGTATATATTTATCTTTGTTCTATTAATCTTTGTTTTATTATTTGTCGTTAGTATCAACATTTTAGCTTCTTCTCTTTACATTTGGCCTGTTTCCTCTATTTTTCCCATTTTTACTGAGTTTTTGGGTTTAATTTTATTTCTACAACTTACCACGGGCCAATAAAACACAAGCTGCGGGCCGCAAATGGCCCCCGTGCCGCACTTTGAACACCCCTGCCTTAAAGGGTCACTGACATGATTTATCAACTTTGCTTAAATATGTTATATATCGTTTGTAATTATGTACTACATTGTTCCTTTTTTGAAAAACGAACGGTAAATTCGCAAAAAGTACATTTATAGTTCATGGTGGCTGCCATGACGAAGCCACACAGACATGGCGGTGTACCAGCCGGAGGATGTTTACAGTGATTATTGAATGCTTGCCACTATGGTGGCATAGTGCTTACAACACTATATAATAATATATATGTAAATACATGACTTGCTGTGTTCTGTGGCAACTTTGACGGCTTTCTCCTCCTTTAGCACTGTTGCTAGCTTCCTAGCATCCAAAATGCATAGTAACATACTTGCAAAGGTGTTTCGTCATGGCAGACTTCAGTGAAATGAACGCGAGGCGGTGATCCATATCACATACACCGAAATTAGCACTTGCTTCGTTCTCCAGACATCAAAGGCTCCACCCGGGGCTGCTCACAGCATGTGTTAGCTTACTCGTCCACAGCGGGTAGCTCAGTCCCTGCTGTCCTGCGTGGCTCTCCTGGCATTCACAGCTGCAGGCGGGGCTGCTCACAGCATGTGTCCGCTTAAAGCTCTTTCCTCAGCATGTGGCTATCGTGCTTACTTTGTTCATTGTAGTCTTAAACCATCGTCTTTTGAAAAAGAAAACAAACTTACAGTATCACCCGGACACTTTGAACAGCAAGCGTCAACACGTTTTGGCATGAATAATATTTTGATGAAAAATATACCGAACCAAGTCGACTAGCTAGCGTTTGTTTACAATCCTGCTCCTTCACCGACGTCACTTAGGAAGCCTTCTGACAAACTCCGACCAAAATGGCCGTTTGAGACATACAAAAATGCAATTTTTACTAATTTAATGTTTGCTTTCAAAAAATGAACAACGTAGAACATAATTACAAACAATATAGAACATATTTAAGCAAAGTTGAAAAATCATGTCAGTGACCAAGTGTGATGATGGTGTTCCGCTACCCCCCTAACAACAGATCACAAGGTCCCGTTTCAGCGCCCCCCACGTACCTCTTAGGTCCCTGTATGCTGATCATGCCCATGTTTTCCGAGTGGTCTGTGAGCTGGCAGCGGAAGCCCTGGTCCTGGAGAACGGTTCGAATGTGGTTCCAGTTGTGTTCTGCGACACCGCCGCCGATGGCCAGGTAGTACGCGTCACCTGAAGTGAAATCAAACAAACGCTGACCCGAGAAAGTACGGTAGTCATAAAAGTTCATTTCTTTGAGACGCAGTTGGAGGCGGGTGTCGAAAAACATCAAGGCTGCAATCCGGCTGTCAAAGAAAGGTTGCAGCGTTATTTGAAATGCACACTGAAAGGCGGGTGGCGACCTGCAGGACCTGCAAAAGACCAAACAGTGGTGCCGAGATTGTCTGAGAGACGGGCCTCGGTACCCCTGCCAGCAAACTGTAACCCTGAGTGAAGCAGATGTGAACGCCGACAGTGCCGATGCGCCAAAACAGGCGATATGTCACCAAATGTGAGCAAAAAGGAAAGCTGAGTGAAAATCACCAAAAGATAAGAGTTGAACATCATCCCAGAAGTGTAAATCCAGCATTTGAACATACCTGGAGATATTTTAATCATTACAGTTGGCTGAAGTCATCAACGGCAGCACATCTCTGGGAACCTTTTGGACGTTTTTCTATTTCTATTTATATCACCCGTGTTCAAAGTGCGGCCCGGTGGCCATTTGTGGCACTTGAACCCACGGCACATTATAAAAACCTAATTTAACAAGTGGAAAAAAACCAGCAACGGCTTACAAGAATAAAGATAAACTATTATGAGAAAAAATGTTGTAGTATTATGAGGAAAAAAAATAAAAAATCACATCATTTTAGTAGTATAAAGAAAAGAAAAAAATATTTAGATATTATAGACATTTTTTTTTTAAGTCACAATATTAGGTTGGGGAAAAGTTATAAGATTAAGGGGATGAAGTCATAATATTACAAAAAGAAAATTTAAATATATGGAAAATGTAAATTTAAAAAAACAGCAAAAATGGGAAAAAAGAGCAGTGAAGTTGATACTAATAGTAGGCTTTTTCACCTATATGACAAACAAGATGCAACTTTTTCTTGAAATATATATAACATCTTAGCATAGCTACATGTGTTGCTCTACAACATTTCAAAGTGGCAAAGTTGCATCCACTATGTGGCCCTCGCTCGGAAAAAGTGTGGACACCCCTGGTATATACAGTATCCTCTTTCTTACATCTCGGCTGGTAAAAAAAATAGAAAAGAAAGGCCTACGATCGTATGTTACCCAAAAGACGTCATGCTGTTTTGGGTTGTTACGTCATTGGACAATGCAGATGGCACATACACTCCTGAAGAGAATGTTAACAGCAGTCAAAAATGGCAAGAATGTACATTTTGCACTGATGGATCTTCTTAAGGAGGTTCTAAGTAGAGCTTCAAAATGCAAAAAGAAGAAATAGGAGTGAGACAAAAAACATTTTGAGTAAGTAATTTATTGCAAAGAAGCATTAAAGTGCAAATAGGCTGTTCATCAGCTGATCAAAAGTTTAAGACCACAGCCTTTAAAACTGAATGTGATTTGGTGACAGATATTCACACTCTTGATGGCAAAGGCAAAAACGATTTCTCTCTTTGAAGGCGGTGGGATTGTTGAGCTGCATAAGCAAGTAAGACAGTCATTTCAAACTTCTTCAAACTTCTCATGGAACAAAAAAGTCAAGTGGTAGACCCAAGACAAAATGTCATTGGCTGTCCGTCAAGACACGGGACCATCCTCGGCCCAAATGAAGGTTGTTACTTGTGCCGAGTCCAGTCCAATAACCATCAGACGCCATCTGTCGGAGAAGGCTTTTAAGAACAAAAAAGGTCTTCATAGGCCTCGTCTCCTTCATCGTTTGCAGGAGAGCACCAAACATGGGACATTGAAAGGTGGAAGAAAGTTTTATTCTCCCTTGACGGTCCTGATGGCTTCCAACGTTACTGACATGACAAGAAGATCCCACCTGAGATGTTATCCACATGCCACAGTGGAGGGGGCGCCATCACGATCCTTCAATGGAACAATGGAGCTTCAGGTTGTGCGGGGGCGTCAAACGGCAAGCGGCTATGCGGAGATGTTTCAGGGGGCATCCCTCATGACTAAAGACCCTCGTCTGTGTGGTAATGTCTGGCTTTTCAACAGGACAACGCTGCACTTCACAAAAGGACTTCTTCCACAGGAATAAGTGGAAACTTCCCTCATCTAAATCCAGTGGAGAACATTTGGGGATGGATGGTAAGGGAAGTTTACAAAAATGGACATCAGTTCCAGACAGTGGATGCCCTCCGTGAAGCCACCTTGCCCACCTGGAGTGACATTCCCACTAGCGTCGTGGAAACACTGGCATCAAGCATGCCTAAACCCACTTTTCACCTCATTAACAAGAATGGCACAGCTTCTCATTACTCACTCCTTTTTTTAAATTCATTTTTTATTTCTATTTTTGGGGGGGTTCTGTTTTTTTGTTGTTTTTTTTTTAGCGGTGCTCTGAAACTTTTGATCAGCAGATGAACAGCCTATTTCACTTCAGCGCTTGTTAGCAATCATTTGTCTCACTCGCATTTCTTTTTGCATTTTGAAGCTCTAAGTGCAAAATGTACATTCCTACAATTTTTCACCTGGTCTTGAGTGTACAGTGTCCAAAGGAGGCGCTACTTTATCCAGAAGACACAGAAAAACATTACCCACCGTTGGACTCGGGCGCCAGCGGGAGGTTGGCAGCTCCGGCCTGCAGTCTGCTCACAGTCAGGTCAGCTTCAGTACCTCCCCTTTTATTCAGCATGCAGGTGTACACGGTGGAACCTGCAACGCACACACAGAAAAAAAGTTGTGTGGAACACATTAGAAGGTTGGCCAAGACCAAAAAAACCCCAAATCTTAACAATAGACGGGCATGATTTATGGAGAGAGGTAGATGTAGTGAATCTACCAGCGAGGGGTGGAATGCAGATCTGCCAACTATTCATCAGTCAGCTACAGTTGATTAAATTGTTTTTCTTCAGCGACTAGGCCAGGGGTGTCCAAAGTGCGGCCATTTGCGCCCCGCAGCTTGTATTTCTTATTGGCCTGCGGCACATTATAGAAATAAAATTAAACCCAAAAAAACAGCAAAAATGGGGAAAATAGAACAAAAAGGCAAAATGTAAATATTACTACTATGTTGATGCTAATAACTGCCTTGGCTGTCAAATGATTAACATTTTTAATAAAATTAATCCGTTTTCAAATTAATCACAATTAATCACGATTTGCAACTATGTGTGAAATATGCCCTTTTTACTATATTTTATGAACAAAAAGATAAATAACTGGACAGATTTATATATATTTGTATGTATTAACAGCTCCAAATGAACCGAAAATTTAAATGAAGCTAAAATAGGGGTGTAACGATTCATCCACTATATCGATGCATCGATTTATATTCCTATGATCCGACTACATGGATCTGTGTTCAGCAAGTTTCCATCCCATATATCGACATACACCGATCTAACATTGTTTAAAAGGTAAGGATTGGATCGATACTAGGAAATAAAGCATTGGATTTAAGCACAGCAGGCATAACATGGTTGTGTGTGGTTTCTTTTAGCATTTTTAATGATAAAGACGTTAAACATTATTCGTCTAACAGTTTGATTTGCCGTAAGTTGATTAGTCATGGAAAGGCGACTGTTGCCAAGGGCTACAGTGTAGTTGTTTGGAGCCGACACGTCCTCAAGTTCGTGAGTTTTTGTCCTGTAAAAGGTGACTCTGTGATGTCATCACCACGCTTTATACTGGATTTATATTTACTGTATATACTTACATAGTGTTGGACACACACTGAGTCACGTTGAAAGTTAAGTCCAACTTTAAGCCTGTCAAACTCATGGATCAGAGCTTCAGGACAAAATCAAAGGTATGTAGGATATAAATGCACGTTAATATCTATCTGCAGATAAAATTTCCTTAAAATCCGATCCCCGGAAATTACAGTGTACATGCAATTTGTAGTGTGGCGTGTGTAGTGAGACCTCCATGAAATGACACTTGATTTTCTTCCCTGGACTTTTTGATTTTCAAAAACATATAAATGGCTACTCTGTTGACTTCTAAAACAGATGTTCACAGCCTAAGTTATGATACATTTTGTAGTACGGTTGTACTGGCCAAGGACCGTGGGTCGATCACAGCTTTTGACTCAATGTTAAAGCAATGGGAACCAAAGCCACCATTTCCCGCTATGAAATTTGCTCTAACTTCTTTAGTACTTGGGGTAAAGAAGTGAATGAGGTATCAAATTCATGTTCAAGTCATGTTTTATCAGAAAGAATTAATCACAGACTTGATTTAATTCTACCTGTTAATTCATTCATTGTTAATTTAACCTGAAGTGTTGAT